>NW_009236051.1:0-4837 GCF_000690835.1 Fulmarus glacialis | reverse complement strand
GACGCCCTGCTGAGGCGGGAGGAGGAGGGCAGCGCGGAGGGCTCCTGTAAGTCGACGACGGCGTCCGTCGGCTCTGCGGCGCTCTTAATCCCGCTCAGGGACTCTAAATTCAGCTGAATAATTTAAAACAGAGGCAAGCAAGGAAAGAAAATGAACCCATCAGAGGCAAAGAAACTTAAAAGGATAATTGATGCCCTATCATTATCACTACAGCAAGCATCTTATATCACAAAAGTAATACATGACACTCCTATATTACAACTAGTTCTGTGCCATTAATTATACTAGGAGAAGCTTTCTGGCCTAGCCAGCCAGGCTTTTAGTGCCTGAAAATAGCTCGACCCGATGCCCGTTTCTTCCACTAATGGGGCACCCTGTGTGTTCTTTTGTCTTCTCTCCTTCCCCTATTTTCAAGCAATTTTATTACAATTAATTAATAAGATGTGTAACTTTCAAAAATTGATTCCCCAAATCAAATGATCATTAAAAAAACTGCCAGACAAGAAGCGATAGCTATTCTGTTGTGTAGTATTAGCAATTAATAGTATTTATGAGGGGGATGCTCACGGTGATTCGCACAGTTGCAGTTGTATCAATCCAAACTGAGACAAAGTGATACAATTAATTATAAGAGAAAAGAGGAGGGAGAGAAAGATTAAAATCATAGAACATCTGCAGTAAGGCATAATTTTCTTTTTTTCTTTTTTTCTTTTTTCTTTTTTTCTTTTTTTCTTTTTTTCTTTTTTTCTTTTTTTCTTTTTTCTTTTTTCTCTTTTTTCTTTTTTTTCTTTTTTCTTTTTTCTTTTTTCTTTTTTCTTTTTTCTTTTTTCTTTTTTCTTTTTTCTTTTTTCTTTTTTCTTTTTTCTTTTTTCTTTTTTCTTTTTTCTTTTTTTCTTCTTTTCTTCTTTTCTTCTTCCATCCTGCAGAGGGATGCTTTGTGAATGAAAAGGTCAAGTGCTTTGGGTAAACTACACCATCCTGAACTGGGCTGTGCAGCCTTGCACTGTTCCCTACGCTCTGTACCGTTGCACCAAGGTACTTGTACAAACCATCCCAGTCCGGCAAAACAAGAGCTCCCGTCCCACAGACATTTAAATCTAAGCTTTTAATCTAAAGCATGGGCAGATGCTTACCTTTAAAAAGTCAAGTTAATAATATTTTCTTGGCCTAGCCATGGGAAGGAAGACAGGTCATAGATCCATGATTCCTCCAGTTCCTGGTCTTGTTTTCAGGACTCTGAGCAAAGTCTGTCTCACACCTAGCAATGTCTGATAAACCTGATTGCAAATGAACACAAGCATGTAAAATGTTTAAAAATAGTCCTCCACAAAATACCCATTAGCATTTAACATTTACATTCATATTTTGAAGGGAAGTTTTGTTTTATTTTCTTCTGTTCAAATATCATGTAGCTGAGGAGCAGCAGTCAAAGTGAGTAATAGTTGAATGTGCATAATCTTGATCTAATTACATTGGTATTGAATTGCAGGTGAAGCATTAAATTGATTTGAAAAAAATCTCTTTGCAAGTATCTAGTATTGATGAAAAGGTCATTAAACATTTGCAGTGAAGTCTGCTTCTGTGCAATGAGGTCAGATCAAGACCAGCGTAGTACTTGTGCCTCCAGGGTTTGAGTGGAAGTCAAATTCTGCATCGGACTAGCACCGACCGGCGCAGGCATAAATTTCACCCTTCATATTTCATGCAGCTTTCAGCTAATTAGAAGACATCTGGATTTATCTCTTATTAAATCGTTAGTGCTCTTTCAACAATAAATGGATATATAATTAACATCGGCAATCTTATTAAATCCATATTAGGGCACTTATTTGAGACAATTGAAATTTTTAATTGGAGGTGTTGCTAAGTGCCTCTCCTTCTTACAATAGCGATTGTGGTTCCTTGCTAAATGTGTCAGACCTGAGGCAGGTAATACCCATCAGGACGTTCCTCGGCTGGTGTGTGAGCTCTGAAACTGAACAAATAATTCAGGCCAAATCACTTCATTTTCAATGACGGTGCGTGGTTTGTCTGTCGATGCACTGGGTGTTTGCAGACAGTTTCCTCCTTTTCTGCAGGAATGGCCCGAGGTGGGCAGTGGGCTCCGCACTGGGCAGCCGTTGGGGAGCACCACGGGCACCTCCTGGCAGGGGAAATCCTACCGAGATCCCTGCGGCTGCATCAGTCTTGTCTCCACTGCTAATGAGGAAAGATTTGCTCCTCTTGCCAGCTTTAGTGGCTCCTCTTGCTTCTCTGGATTTAGACCTTCATGAGAGTTCCGAGACCAGAAATCTTGGCGTCATCTTTGCTCTGAGCAGTTTGCTTTTACCCTTCTCTCTTGTATCTAAATCTGCCTCACTCCATCTTCATTACACTGACAGGAGCTCTGACTTGGTTGACCTTGTGCTGGCTGAAATCTTCCTCTTTTTTTTTTTAACCAGATTTTTTTGTATCTCATTAAGCTTTGGGCAACTCCTGCTGAGAGCAGCATGGATCCCAGCCAGTCCTGTTACACCTCCCCCTCCCAGCACTGCGTTGTTGTGCAGTGGGCCGGATGCTTATATGCAGCGAAGGGGAGGCAACGCAACCCAAGGTGTTTCAGGTGGCAGGAGCACGGGTGACAGCAGCGGCCAGTCCTGAGATGGGGTCACCTGTGCAGATGGGTGTCGAGTAGTACTGAAATACAGATGCTAGTAAATCAACGCCTTAATACTTTCTGAAGTGACTTGTGGTTTGTGGCACCCCATCTTTGTGCGGAAAGGAGCGTGCCTGGCATACCTTATGGGAATGGTTTGAAAATGGTGGGCACAAACCTTCCTCAGAAGCAACTTCTCTCCCACTGTGGCTCAAGACGTGTTGGCAGGGAAGGGGCAGGTGATGCTTTTGCAGTGTGGCCACCGCCGCCCTCTTCGTTCAGCCCAGTGGTGGCTCGGGAGGCAGGGCAGCATGGCAGCGGGGACGGGGCGGCTGCCGGGCTGGGACAGGGCTCCTCCGCATCCCCCGCCACGGAGACTGTTGGTCACGACTTGGAGGCCCCCCAACGACTTACTAATCTTGGAAATCATCCCCCCGACAGATCCGTGGTGGGATCAGGACTAGGTCCCAAGCTGGTGGCTCACATCCCGGGCTCCCCGAGCTCTGCCTGAGGCTCAGTGCCCGCAGCAGCCGGAGCAGCCCCCTGCGCTGCAGTCGTGGCGGCAGTGCTTAGTGGAGTGTCCTGGGATGCTCTGAACACGCAGAGGAAGGGGCCAGTCGGGAGAAAACAGGAAATACTGAAATAAAGCAAATAAATGCAAAAGCAGGTGGAAGGAGCTCAAGGTCATTTCTTGTTTTCCTCTGTATTCATTACTCAGACAAGCAAAAAGAAACTTTTTTTTTGGGTACAGCTGCTATCACTGCTGCTGTCCTTTTTTTCCATCATGTTCTCCTTGATGAATACGTTCAGATTATGTGCCAGAAATAAAAATCAGCCATCATGCTCCTGAAAGTAGAGGTCAGGATAACATCTGCCTTCCCTACTCTGTTCTGCACTTACCAGTGTAATAATCATGCACAGGAAACATCTGCTTTGGAAATAACTTAAGCAGTGAAGAAGCCCAGCTCCGGTGAGTCAGAGCATCCTGCGGTAATTGTCATTATGGCCATTTGTTTTTCCTTTGCTGCAGGGAGCCACACTACCCTTTAAATTTCCCTGTTCAAACTGTTTGCTTTTCTGCAAGACAATGAGACGCTCCCAGCCTGCAGCCCAGCCTGCCAAACCAGGGTTCAGAGACAGGGGGTAGGTGACAGGGCTGTGGTGGCCCACGGCAGGAGAGGCGAAAATGGCAGCAGCCCTTGTCCTCACACCCCTTGCACCCATCCAGATGATGATTTTCAGTTGGTAACTGACACCCTGGCTCAGGAACGGGGCAAGTAGTGTGACTCACAGGCATATATGTGTTTGTGTGTGTATATGTAAGAAATTACGTCTCTGGGATTTATACTTGGGTACCACTTGTTTATGGTTACACTGAAAGGCATCTTCTAGACCCAAAATATTAAAAGCCAGCTATACTATTTTTAAGAACACGCTTTGTGTGAAGTGACCAGAAGCCCCCATCCCAAGCATGAGAGACCCTTCGGCTGGAGGACTAAATCCTTGCGTACTCATACAACTCTAATCGCAAGAAAAAGCAGTGAGGGTCCCACAGGCAGCCTGTGCCCCCGGACTGCGGGAGCTGATCTTCCACTCGACTGCTGAAAGGAGAAGTCTAACAGTATGTGTGGAAGTGTTTGGTTTAAACAAGAAACAGCTGAACACGCGCCTGTCGCTCAGGTGGAATTGCAGGTCACCTCTGCTGTACGGTGCACTCAAGAACAACTAGGCTTTTAAATTCTTTTCCATGTGCTTCTGCAATCCCCGACTCCTGGGTGCAGCACCGAGAGCAGCGAGAAGCTGCTCTTACCAGAGTGTTCTGACCTGTGTTAAGAGTTGGAAATTTTGGCTGGGGTCTAGTTCCCGAGGGATGCAAAGGCCAGCCTGCATGCCAAGGAGGGCTGTGCGGTACAGGCAAGCAAATGACTGCGTGCAAAATGAAATACTGAGCTAAACAACAGCAGGGTCTGGCATTACTTTACAAGGCGGTGTTTCAGTTCTCGTCAGGACCTCCAGGACCACTGCAGTAGTGTGCTCCCTGAAGCCCTTTAGATGCCGGCATGATGGTCTCAGGTGGTGGGAACGTGAGTCTGAGGACAGGTAAAGCAGGTGGAGGGACGGGAGGAGATGGATCCTGCCCGGAGCAGAGTGATGCTGTGCCGGGTGGGTCGTGTCCTCCCGTGCCCTCGGGGCTGCGCCGCT
>NW_009236050.1:10867-16398 GCF_000690835.1 Fulmarus glacialis | reverse complement strand
CCTTAATGATTCTATGATTCTGTGATCCTCTATCTTCTGGGTAATCCTCTATGATGATCTTGATCTTTACGTACAACTCCCAATAGCAGCAGTGATTTTATAGCAGTATAGAAAGTATAACGATGCTGTAAAAATTCTGTTCAAGTTTGGGTAGTCACCCTATTTTACAAGCTCTTAAGGATAGATTTAAATGGTAATGTGCTTTTACTCTTTCCTTTGGTGGCATACATCTATTCCGTCCCTGTGATTAAGATCTTTTTGTTACCACATTTAAATCATTTGACTCAATTACCTAATCCCTATGTAAGCCATATGGACACAATGTGTCTTTGTCCTTCCATAGTGACCAGATCACACACAGGGTTTCAAGTCTGCTATTGCTGGTGGAGCTAATGGGTCCAACATTTAGGCTTACTTATCTGGTTTAGGTTCTCATATTGTTACATCTGGAGTTTCTGGGGTTTGTTCCTACAGAAGAGTTGACCAGGAGAATGTGTTAAATTTCCTGTGTCCTGAAATCCCTTTTTAAGCGTTCAGCATTTATTATGCAGTAAGTGGATTTTCACTGTAACTTGCAGATTCTCAGAGATTTACGTAGGCCTTCTGTATTTTGTATAAATAGCTTTTGAATGACAAGAGTTGAGTCCTAATCTTCAGAGAATCTTCTCATCTTTGTTCCATAAGTGTGTTTAATACAGTACTACATACTGGCAATAAAGTCTTTTTAGCTGTATGTGGCTACTAGGATTACACAGCTTGAATTGCATGTTTTTTCCCCTCTAATCATATTATGGGGGAACCTATCCTTTGATTCTGTTTGATAGGTAAAGTTATTGCTCTTTCCACCCACTCTGTATAATGGCCTGCTGGCTGGGCCCAGTTTTGCTTGTCTTTTCTTCTTACGGCTTTATGAACTGTGCCGTGCTGCTATGGCATCAAGCACTGCTTCCCACCTTGTCGAGGTGGGAAGAGACAATAAACTGTTGGGGAAAGGTCATGCCTGACTGAAGAGTAATGTCATTGCAAAAGTATCTCTTTGTATTTGCTCTAGAAGATAAATTAGCCTTTTGACTTCTTTTAATACATCCGCTTACAGTAGGACGATGTAGAGAAATAAATATGAAGTATTTACCGGGTGAGCTCCTTTCCTGGAGCACAAAATCTGTAGCATATTTGTTGGCTTGACCTATGGAATCTGCCACTGTGATTTTTTGTGCTTGAGGAATAAGTGACAGAATGGAGTAAATCCGCTTCATTGCTTTGTTCTCATTTAAGTTCTTCCTTTGTAAACGTTTACTGCTTATATCATAAAGTGTGGGTTGTTTTTTTTTTTAAACTTTTTCCCATCTTATTGTTTGTTGGGTTATCTTGTCTTCCTCACTGTACTGTGTGGCTGGGATCAGGAAGAGAATGCTGTGGTCAACCCATGGGGAACACTCGAATATGGTGTTTACTATAATTGTTCACGGTATGTTTAGTCCATAGAGGAAAAGAATTCAATGACTTTTGATAAATTAAAGGTTTATGTTAACTTTTCAGAGTTAAGTTAAATGTCTAATGTAATTCAAAAAGTAAGGTACAGAAGTCCACAGTGATGACTACCAAGCAGTCTTAAGTTTGTCCAGTAGTGAGAATATGTAGTAAACTAAATATATGGTCAGGCATGATGGTGTTTGTAATTTAAAACTGAAGAGTTTTTAAGAAGACGTTGGCTTTTAATAGTCAATTTCTCATTATGCCTCTGTAGCATAGTTAAAATTATTTGGAAGCGTTGAGGCTTTCAGTACGTATTTCCAGATGTAGGGTAAAAGGTTTTTATGGAGCTGCAATACATTTTTTGTTACATCTGTTCATCTATTTCAAAAACGTGAAGAAGCTTTCAGGTATATGAACAGTTCTTTTTGCTTGCTTGAAAGCTTATCTATGTTTTCCAGTTTTACTACTTACAGCTTTTCAGAAGTCTTTTTTTTTTTTTTTTTTGAGGGAATAGTTACAGTTACTTCTAATGTAATTTTTTTTAAATTTGCTTGCAGTTGTATATTTGAAACCTCTGGGTTTTATTGTGACTTGGTATTTGAGGTTTTATTTAAATTGTTCTCCATACTGAACTGAACATAGAACCTAAAACAATTGTTTGGATCAATTTTTCCTGGGTTTTGGTAGAGATTTTTTTACTTACGTAAGACTCTTTAGATGCTCATCATAATTAAGTTAGCAACAGTTAATTTTGACTGTTGGTGTGATTCCACAGCTGTTTAAGATGTTTAACTCTGGGCTGCTTTTGTCTGTCCACTGCATTGGTGTTAGTTTTTAGTTAGATGTGTTGTAGGGAAGTGAGGAAGGGAGGGAGGGCAGGGAACTAAAACTATGGTAATCCAGATGTAATTGTCTTAAACTGCTGTTAGCTATAGGCTCAAATCTGTTCATCTTGTGTATGTACAGGCACATGTGCTGTTTCTTCTTTTTCTGTCCTCATTCCTTTCCTTAAAATGTTCACAGTTTTATATTGCAGTTTGAGTACTGTTTTTTTTATTTTGACTCAAAGAATTAAAAAGCCTATAGTTTGCTATGCTGTTCCCACTATAGAGATAGATAGGTGATCAGCATGATTTTCCTACACCTTTGATCTCTGTAAAGGGATGCTTTGAATTCTGTAGTAAGCGTTTAGCTGTGAGACAGTACTGACAGCGTCTGATACCCTGGAAACGTGTTTTGTTCATGTCCCCAGAAGGTATCATGATAAACAGGTCAGTTGTGGCTTAGAACATCCATAAACCATTTGAAGTCGGTGAAGTATACCTGCCATGTTAAATGCAAGTGGAGCCACCGTGGGAGGCAGAACAGGGGGCTAGATGTTCTTCACTTGTGCCACTCTTCTCCGTGCCTGGTAATCACTCCTGGGAAACGGAGCAGCCACAGTTCTCTGGGAAGGTGTTACAAAGATGGCATTGCCATTTCCCTGTTGAAAAGTGTTCTGTGGAGTTAATTTGCTGTCTTTCAATTTGGTCAATGCTAAATATGTAAAACTAGATTTTACATCTGTTAGACAAAAGGTAATAAAGCTGTGTGAAAAAATACATTAGAATTACCTTTCCTGGAAAAGAGAATGAATTTATCAGACTTATGCTCATGAGGTTTTTTTAATGTGTGTAGTGCACTGAATCATTGACATGAGCAGAACACGCCTAGAAGACTTTTGATAACTCTACTGCTATTACAGGTTAAATTCAGTTGTTTTATGTTGCTAGGAACCCGAGTTAATTTTAGAATTGCTTAGTTAAAAGGAGTAAGTAGAGGTTCTTGAAGATAACTCTGTAAAACTGTGTGTCTAACCAGAACTTTAAGTCACATTTTAAAAAATGTGAATTACCAGTTAGATTTAGTAAGTAAGCCTCTTGATCAGGTTTTTTTTTTTTTTTTTTTTTTTGGAACGGGGTCTTGTTTAGCAACAGTGATCTGATCTTGTATTTGACTCTTGAGAAAGAAGAATGAGGGATTTTGCTGCTTAAAGGCTTGAGTGTGGTAGCAGAGTTTTTTATTTTGCTTTATTCAAATGATATGCTTTCAGTATAGCTTACTGGTTTTACCTAGTGGCAGTTCTGGTTGCATCAGGTGTAAGCTGCTTTCAAGTTTCCCAGACTTGTAAAGGGAACAGTCTGCTGTATTCCTTGCTGCTTCTGCAACATTGACACTGTAAAACTAACTGTCCAATCCCAAGCAGTAATAGTGACTTCAGGTACCTTGCAGATAACAAAAAATCTTTTACTTTGGTTTCGTTTTTATAAATGGGTGGTCATGCTTATCACATAGGGGAATGTTACTTGCTTTCGGGTTATCAGTAATCCCATTGAAGCTTTGTGAAGTGCCAGTTTAAGTTTCTCATGGCTCTGATCAGGCACTGACAGCTCTGTGTAATCCTAAGTATTGGAAGGGTGAGTATTTTTTGGTCCCTTCTGTTACTTGCAGAGTAGTATGTTAAGAGTTGCCTTCAATGGATGAACACACTGAATGTGTGAGTGGAGGGAGGTGGAGTGTGGGCTTTGTTTAAAGCTTTCTCTGTGGAAGCAAGGTGCATAGCATACTTGTGCCCTTGCAGAGTTTGGCTCTAGAATTTTTGTTGCACAGTGCCACACATTTTGCAGTCACTAAAATGTGTTACTTTTCCCTCGTGGCTGAACTACATATGGAGTTTGAGGTGTATTTCTGACCGATCTACAGACGTGTTTGCTAGAGATGCAGGCATGCATAATGATGCGATGATGGGATTGAGGGGAGACCTCATCACGCTCTACAACTACCTGAAAGGAGGTTGTAGCGAGGTGGGGGTTGGTCTCTTCTCCCAAGTAACAAGCGATAGGACGAGAGGAAATGGCCTCAAGTTGCGCCAGGGGAGGTTTAGGCTGGACATTAGGAAAAACTTCTTCACTGAAAGAGTGGTCAGGCCTTGGACCAGGCTGCCCAGGGAAGTGGTAGAGTCACCATCCCTGGAAGTATTTAAAAGACGTGTAGATGAGGCGTTTAGGGACATGGTTTAGTGGGCATGGTGGTGTTGGGTTAACGGTTGGACTCGATGATCTTGGAGGTCTTTTCCAACCTTAATGATTCTATGATTCTATGATTCTATGATGAGGATCTCTGGCTCTAGGAAGAGGGCAATGGAAATGAATTCAGTTTGAAAAGCACATGCACACTTAGATTTTGGAATACTCCAAGTTTCTGATTAAATTTTGGGTTACGTTTGCATGTTGTTCTATACTTTTATGAATTGAACTCCCAGTTCATTTTGACATTTTAATAGGATAGGAATTCAGGTGGTGATGAATGAGGTGAGTATAAATCACAGTCTGATGATTTTTAAGCTACAATAGGCTTTCATCAAACACAGAGAAGAATTAAAATATTACTTAAGGTTTTCTTACTGGTTTGAGCTTTCAGAACCTTGTTAAGATAAGGGAAAAATACAAGCTTTAAACTTGTAGGAGAATAAAGGGTTCTGACTTTTAACCAGGAGCAACGGTTGGCAGCTCTGTAATAAATTAAGTAATGGTAAATATTCTTACTAAATGTAATATTATAAAGTAAGGGAAATGAAAAAAAAAACCCCAAACAACAAACACTGTATAACAGGGTGGGTCATGAAAGGCAAATGGTACCATTTGAAAACATCTATAGAAGGTGCTGGTAGAAATTTTCTGTGTGGTGCAAGAACTACTATTTATAGGCAGCTACTGTCAGCTTCAGAGAAAGCAGAGAAAATCATGAAAAGGAGGTCTCTGCCATTTATTCAAGCAACAAACAAAATGAGAAAGGGGGAAGGGAGAGAGAAGACTGGCCAAGTCATCTCAATCTTTTGGCAGAGGGTATTTACGACGCTATTTGAATCCACCGCAATCTTAAATCCTGTTGCTAAAAAAATTTCAACAACCACTAAACCCCAGTGCTGTTTGAAAGGGATACTTGACTCAATCAACTTTTGCTCCTACATACCATAACTCTATTGAAATTTATACACAGAGGACTTCGATCTGTAA
>NW_009236050.1:2834-10836 GCF_000690835.1 Fulmarus glacialis | reverse complement strand
GGGTGATAAAAAAATTTCAACAACCACTAAACCCCAATGCTGTTTGAAAGGGATACTTGACTCAATCAACTTTTGCTCCTACATACCATAACTATTGAAATTTATACACAGAGGACTTTGATCTGTAAAAGTATATAGCAAAGTATTCTGGAGAGGAACTTTCAGAAACAGTTTTAAAAGATTTTAAAGAAGCTGTCTGTAAAATTGTTCTAAAGGACTCCAAGGAACTGCTGACTAAATGTGCAAAAAGATGTCAAATTATGTTCAGATTTACAAAACTAAGAAAATATATATAAGAAGACATTGAACTATTCCTGCAACTTTACAAGTTGTCAACTCATAGGAAAGATGTGGATGTCATTACCAGGAATTGAATGAAAACCTTCCCTTATGTAGTGGCAGTAAAAGAAAAATGTGATAGAGGACAGAAAATACTATCATGGCATACATTAATGTGTTGTTCTCATTTGAATAAAGTTTGCAGCTCTGATTGCTTAATCTTCCTTAAATTTGAGAACTAGAAGGGATTCATATGAGCCATGAAAGGGACCAGCAGGCGTTGGAAAACCTCTCAGGAATGTTGAAAATGGGTGGATTATTGTTGTTTTGGTTTGGGCTTTTTTTACACTTTGGAAAGGAGATTGCTCTATGAATATATGACAAAATGAAGATTACTTTATGAAAAGTGAATGAAAACTTCCCCCCCACCTTTGTAAGACTTTTACTGAAATTGGAGAACGTGATTTTTTTTTTAAAAGCTTACAAAGTGTTTCTGCCTTTTTGGAGGTTCCTCTGTCTCCTTAAAGCATGCTTACCACTACCGTAAGAAGTACCCCAGTGGATCAGACCGATGGTTCATCTAGCCCAACAGCGGTAGGAGGGGCTGTTTAGGGAAAGGGGTCAGCCTTGCCACTGTCTGCAGTCTTTGTCTTCCCCCAGTATCCAGAATTATATCTGGGATATTAGAAGTACAACTCTCCCTAATCCTATTAAATATCCATTTATAGACCTATTGTCCATGAATTTATTGAATACCTTTCTGACCCAACTTACACTGTCTGCCTCCACAACCTCTTGTGGAAGCAAGATCGGGAAGTTCCGTGCTTGCTGCATAGAAAAGTACATTACTGCTTTTATCTGCCTGAAACCAATGTGCCTTAAGAGACTGCTCCCAGCTTTAGTGTTGCAGGATTTGGTGAATGACAGTTTCTACTCATTTTGTCCTTTACAGTTGTAAAGCGCAACCAAATCCACCCACAGTCTTTTCCTCAAAAGTGAGCAATATCACCCACCTTAATATCTTCATTCTCTTCGTCTTCTTAGTTGTCCTTGTCTTTACCTCCTCTCATTCCACTACATCTTTTTTGAGGTGTGAAGAGTAGTGCCACAGTTCTTGAGGTGTGGGTGTACCGAAGTTTTATTTGTAGTTTGAAAATGACACTTGCTTTTATTCTCTAGCTTCCCGACGATGGCCAACGTTTCACTGGCTTTTTTGTTGTTGCAGCTGCATGTTGAGATGTTTTTAGAGAACTGTAAGTCTTAATTTAAGGATCTCTTATTTGAGTTGTAACTTGTAGTTCCATTTTCAGCATTGTGTATCCATAAATCAGATTATTTTTCTCTGGGTGCATTATCTTTCTTTTGTCTACGTTGAAGCTCATCTGCCACCTTTTTGTGTACTCCCTTATTTTTGAGAGGCCCATTTGAAGTCATGGCATCTGACTATCGAAAAAGCTGTCTTGCCAAAGGATCAGACCTCAAATTTAGCATAACTCAGAGTGTAACTGAACACCAGGCTGGAAGATGATGTGTAAGTTTCTAGCTAATGTTTTGAAAGGCCTATATCATAAAAGAAAATAGTGCTTCACATTCCCAGTCCCCTCCTTCACTAGCACTTGTTTCCATATAATCTTTTGTACAGAGGATTGAAGTATTTCACGGTTTGGACTGTTCTGATTGTGAATTTGTTTTGCACCTCATCTTAGTCTAGTGTCCTGGTACCATGATCATTCTCGTTGCATTCTCATGTGCTAGTTCACTTCCAGGCTCCCATCTGGAGCGAACCAGATGACCTGCCTCCTACAGGAAACCTAATCTTCCTTGACTGGTTCTTGAGAAGAGACCTGAACTGCATCATTTTGGCTATCACTGCTCGGACAGTCCTTCTGCATTATAGTAAGCATCGCACTTTCATATTCTCGTGCACGTCCTTGGGCATGCAGCACATGCTCCTGTTCGTGCTCTAAAAGCGTCATAGTGGGAAGCTTCAATGCAGTTTTCTGACTTTTGTGTAGGTCAAGGCGAATAACCATAAAAAAAAGTCAGAGGTCTTAGGGCTCTAAGCATGCCACTTGGGACCACCTGTACAAGCATTACAGCTCAGATCAAGAACAGACTTCGGACATGTTTCTTCTGATCATCCCTTCTGTCCTCGTGCTATGCTTTAGTTCGCTTTGAAAGTGGCCTTGGAGCACACTAAATTCCTTTTGGATGAAATTTAGCTGGAGGGTACACTCCAGTTATGTACCTGATGCACTCCCACAAGGGGTGTTCAGTCTGTGGCACTAGACGCCCCACCCCGTCCCCTCCAAAACAGGTGGTATGAATGTCTGATCCCCAGCACCACCTGCTTTGCTGTGCAGATCTGCTCCTGTTGCAGTACGCTACTTGCTACCATAGCACAGCTGAGGGACCTGGGTTGAGCACTAAGTGCTGTAGTTGTGAGCAATGTGCCATGAAAAGTGCTGTCCCAGGGCTGTTGTGGACATGAACCAACCCGTACCAGTTGACTTAGGGTTTCTGTCCATGGTGTGGTCAGGAAAAAAGGCACGGAGGTGATCTGCAGGACTTGAGGTTTTTCTATTACAACCTAGTAGTGCCTGCTGCTTGGGAATGAGAAGCTTGGTCACGGTTTATGCCATGTTTCGGTAAGAGCACGACACAATCTAACTTGACAGCAAGTGATAGATTGTCATAGGAGTTGCCTCCCCTCCCCATCAAAAAAAGAAAGACCATTGCGGTATCCGAACGACAAAACCAGCATAACTGAATAAAAGGAATTTAGGTCATGGAGCAATCGGCCATCACATTAACATCAATTTCGGAAGTGATTACAGCTCATTCGGCTTGATTTTGCACTAAAACGAGGGGAAAAATTACAAATCTAATTGAAGCATTCTACGAATGTACAGTGCCTTGACTAGAAGTAGCAAACTCTGGAGGACGGATGCTGAAGTGCTTCTAGTCTCTGTGTCCCAAACTAGTCTCCTGAAGATGGAGCGGGTGAATGTGGCGCTGAGTCGTGGAGCTGAGCGCAGGGTGACCTGAGCTGAGCGTGGCCCTGCCGGGGCATCAGTGTGGGAGAGGCTTTGCGCAGCGTTACCCGTATCGACCCATTATGAAGGTCAGCCGTAAGTTTCTTTGAATTTCAGTAAAATGTTTCATAGAGTCTGAAAAGTAACTCAGATGAAGTCTAATACAAGAACAGTAATATATTTAAGACAGGTGATGGTAGCATACCTAATAATTTCTACCTAATAGTGCGCCTTCTCAGTTTTGAGACTGGCTGGCTGGTTTTTCCCATCCATTAACAGTTACTCATTCCTGGTCGTAACACAGAAAGTAACATTGTTCTCGGGAAACTTCATTACTGTGCTAGAGTGGGAGTATCATCTCTGTGGAGATGTATATCATGCAGGAAGATTAGGAAGTGTGGAATGAAACAACTAGGATAAAACGTCGCACAAAGTAAATGTGCTTTTGCTTATGATTGGGAGATCATAAGCTGTAAGTGACAGGAGAAAAATCTTGATATTCCAATTAATCACAAAATAAGTGTGGACTACCAGGGTGAAGTGATAAGGAGAAAAGCGAGTGCAGTTTCAGAATTACTGTTATTTGGCAGTGAGTGCTCCTGTGGAAAGCAGTCTGGACCTCCTGTGGGATATTGCACCTTGTCCTGGTTGACAGTATTAGAAAAGGAGATACTCCTAAAAGACTGAAACAGGTAGAGATAGGCTTGCTGTTCTTGTACAGGTGTGTTTATATAAGCTATAAAAGAAAGCACAGAATACTAAGTGACTGTGAACACATATAATCTGTAAAAAAGTTTATATGTGTTGACAGCAAGGTACTAGTGTGGCTTTCTGGGGTAAATAGCAGAAGCAGCCACTTAATAACACAAAGGTGAAATGTGTTCAGTTTGTTGAAGGGTTTCTAGGGGACTTACCATAGTATGTATTAGATATGGTTGGATAGGTGCTTCCTTCCAAGTATCTTTTTCTGTGGCTGTTATATGTGGAGAACTTATCTGCTTTTAAAAATGATAGGATGACTGGCACAGTACAGCTGAGATAACTTGCTGATAAATATCTAAATATCAGTGCATCTGTTGGCCATTGTGATGTGATACTTTATGAACTGAGCTGCTTTAGAAACAAGCCTCCTCTCTCACTCTGACACCTACAGAGGCAATATGTAGCTGTAGCTTCCGAATGCCACTGTGGTGAGATATTCTTGACAACCTTTTGTGAAGCCAGTGGGCTGACTGCCATTGATTTCACCTTGAGGCTTCTGAAAGCAAATGAAGGGAAGATGTTTTAGGAGGAGCTCACTAATGTGAAATAATGCCCTTTGAAATGTGCTTAAAAGAGTATTAACTCCCCACCCCCAAAAGAAACTGGACCTACCTTGAAGGGAAGTGAAAAACCAAAGTGTTCCTCTAACTGGGGGAACCACAGGAAACTTGTTTTGAAAGTAAAGGGAAATTTTAGAGATCGGCTTGCAAAATGAAAGGTCAGCAGAAAAACTCAATGAATCGTAATGTGAAAAGATTGGATATTTGACGATTATTAGGGAAGCAAAAACTGTGACGGCAGCGCTGGGATGCAGCTCTAGGTAACTGCTTTAGAGGAGGTGCATCAGTGTGGACAGTTAACAACTACAGCTAGACTGGGCACAGCGAATTATCATGTAGTGGTTCAGGGTGGAGGGGCTTGCTGGTGCTGAATGCAAGGGGAACCAAAAAGTCGCTTGTGTCATACAGCTGTTTGCTGTTATGAGGGACCTTAAGCGTGCTGTTTGTATTTTGAAGCTAAATATTATACGCGGTTCAGTGGCATGTCTATATGTTGGTTTTCTTCACCCTCCTCGTTTGTTAGTGGACTGTCAGTAGGATCAGAGGACTTTGTTTTTCTAAAGCACTACGTTTGATTGGGTTTTGCACAGAAATCAGATACATATCTTAGATGGGGATTTTTCTGAGTTTGGTAGCTTTCTAGGTGGAGGCAAGAGTAGATTAAATTAGATTTTAATTCAAAGCTGAAATACACAGGCAGGTATGGGAAACTTGGTTAGGGTAATGTTAGTTTCTGTTCTCAAAATCCCAGTCTGTTACGTTGTAGAGGTTTACGGAGATCATAAAATGTGGTTGTAACATGCTTGTCATTTGAAGGACTTGGGTATTGCTGTGATAATTTAGAGAATAAAACAAAATGAGTTGGTAGCTGGGGATCATTCACAAAAATTAATATTAAAATATATCTTTCATTAAAATTATATGGGTGTTTTTTTATATTTAAGAACTTGCTTTAGAAATATGGCAGGTACTGGGTATGTTTAGTGACTCGTTTGGCAGTGTGATAACATTATAACTAAGGTAACAGACAAGACAATCAGGAAGGCTGGCAAAACCAAAATAAATCTGTATGATTTAGTAAAACAAAACTAAAGCGTAACTGTGGTAGATACAAAGAAAATAAAGGGCTGCTTGTTTGTGGATAAATGAATCTTTGAAGCAAAATTAAATCAAACATGTTTAGTGTTGTGGAGAAAGAAACATCTGTCACTAGTAACTGTGGGTTTTTCCTTGGAGGATTAGCAGCAGGACTATCTGCGTAGCGCAGGGAGGACAAACACCGATCGCCTGAATAGGAATGTCGCCACAGTTGGCAATACTGGAGACACCGAGCCTGGAATTCTCTTTTTCCTTAGGATTTTTTCCTTGAGGTTTGGTATAGGCATTGTTAGGTGAGTAGAGGATTATTTTTCATCTCCCTAAGCTCTGTGAGAGCAGGAAAGCCCTTCCACCGGAGTTGCAGGATTGGAGCCCATAGTGCAGGAGATGATTTTCTGGACCATGGTAATTCTGGTAAATGCTGCTTCTGTATTTGCAGCCTCATGTTTCTCTTAAACATAATTTTTTTTGTATATGTAACTTGGGGTTTGTATTATTTTTAAAAGAGTGAAGAAAATTCTACTTTTCGCAGTTTTAATTTTTGAATATAAAGTGGCAGAGGGTGAAAGTCAATCATGTGCGGGTGTGTCTAGATAAGATAACATTGATATTAGTCCCTCATGAACGTGATTAGGAAAATCATGGCTATTTCACAAATGCCTATTATAATCCTTTAAGGGATGGGTAACTTCTGTTGCAGTAGCGATCCTCAGCAAGGCTCTGTAGCAGATGTTAAGTTGTAGTATATTTTTGCATTCATCTATGAAACATCTACTGTTGATGCACTTAGAAAAGCTAAGTGCTCGGCTAACAGACCACTGACTGAGCTAACGTAACACGTTTGTGCTCCTAGAGAAGTGGCAAGTTCAGAGGATGTGGTGTAAGCTGTGAGTTTCCTTTACTGAATGTTGGGTCCATTAACATTGCCGTAGCCTGGTCCTGGTAAAAATAATTGCCTGGGTTTGAGCTGACAAGGCTTAAGCAATTGTATGATGGTCATAGCATAACGCTGCTGGGCAGGGTCCTACTGCTGTTTTTGGAGCAGGAATTAGAAGGTCATAGTGGAAGTTATGAACCTTTCTTCATAGCCTGATCCAGAGCCTGTGTGTAAATTTTTAATTACTACGGCTTAAAGATGTTTCTAAGACTTCACAAAACTTCTGCATGAGAAGTGCGACTACAGTGTCTTTCGGGGCGGGTGCACTTTAATTATGTGGAAGGGTGGGGAAGGCTGTGGTCTTTTTCCAGCCTTATTTCTTGAGTCATTTGGGAGAGCGCAAAGAGGTTTGAGTCACATGTCAGCCAACGCTTTAGCCCAGACCGTAATTTAGAAAACACCAACCCATGTTTAACACTGATAACTTACGTTTCTGAAAAGTATTAGGAAGATGAAAAGGCCATGGTTTTAGTGCTGTCATTGATCACTGCTTCAAAATTGTAGTTTGGAGAAGTTCTGCAGGTAGAAAATGTTCAGTTTGCTTAGAGGTAAGGATCTAAGTACAGCTTGGTATTTGCAATCAGTTGGCACTGCTACTTAGAAATCATAGAATCATTAAGGTTGGAAAAGACCTCTAAGATCATCGAGTCCAACCACCAACCCAACACTACCATGACCACTAAACCATGTCCCTAAGCGCCTCATCTACACGTCTTTTAAATACTTCCAGGGATGGTGACTCCACCACTTCCCTGGGCAGCCTGTTCCAAGGCCTGACCGCTCTTTCAGTAAAGAAGTGTTTCCTAATGTCCAGTCTAAACCTCCCTTGGCGCAACTTGAGGCCATTTCCTCTCGTCCTATCACTTGTTACTTGGGAGAAGAGACCAACCCCCACCTCGCTACAACCTCCTTTCAGGTAGTTGTAGAGCGCAATGAGGTCTCCCCTCAGCCTCCTCTTCTCCAGACTAAACAGCCCCAGTTCCCTCAGCCACTCCTCATAAGACTTGTGCTCCAGGCCCTTCACCAGCTTCGTTGCCCTTCTCTGGACACGCTCCAGCACCTCAATGTCCTTCTTGTAGGGAGGGGCCCAAAACTGAACACAGTATTCGAGGTGCAGCCTCACCAGGGCCGAGTACAGGGGCAGAGGCTGATAGGTCAAAGATTAGTGAAAATGTTTGATTTAACCCTGGTTGTTTGCTTTTGCTGCTGCTTCCTAAACCTTTTTCTGCACCAGTAGCTCCCCTAAGGACTCTTACAATAGAGGGGATTTATCTGATATTTCTGCAGATGTTTATGCTTGCTTTCTTCTATTTGTCAAATGTTAATCAGAT
>NW_009236050.1:2202-2788 GCF_000690835.1 Fulmarus glacialis | reverse complement strand
GAAAGAATACAGTAACGTATGTGCATTTAAGGTAATTGTAAAGTGTTGGCTTTGCATGCGTTCATGTTGTCTTACTGCTGTGTTTGCAGCAATATTTTCTGCATGGTCCAGTCAGTAGCAGATAAGCCAGATGTCACACGCTGTGCGACTACATATTTATACAAATAATAGCCTTTTCACATAACTTCTCCATTAGTTTGGAGCCCTATAGCAATGGAACGACTTCCCAGAAAAAGTTTTGCATGTGGTGTGAATTCTAATCATGTGAGGAGAGGCATTAGAAATTAAAGAAACGCTGAGTGAAGATTCGGTGTATCAGCACTATGGCTCTACTTTCCTCTTTTGTTTTTGAGATGTGTGTGAAGATAGTCGTTCTCAAATCACGTGTTCCTTTTTCAGTTTGTTATAATGCACGTTCATGTTTACATGGACATGTTTACATTTTAGATTTTGATACCAACTCTAGAAAATGCACCAGAAATCAGGGATGTTGCCTTCAGCTACTCTCTGCAGATTGATTTGGCTCTTAGCTTTAGCATTTGCAGCTTGGTCTTGCTTTATATGCTAGACGAGGTTTATGCCAGCC
>NW_009236050.1:0-2190 GCF_000690835.1 Fulmarus glacialis | reverse complement strand
AGTTTCACGGTATACAGCTGCTGTATTCAGCTGTGTACTAGAAAAATATAATGGAATACTGTTTGCGGAGAGCAAGAGGCAATTGTAAAGATGTAAATGTGCTTTCTGGCACTTCAATAACATGTAAACTTTAGTAACACAAAGAATTTTTAGGAACAAATTGTATGGGTACATTGCCAGTTTAGATGTTATAGTATACATTTTCTATTTAAGCTGAGAATATTTGGAAGATGGACATGACTTTTGTTTTTTAGTGTTTTTTTTAATTCAGTCCTGACTTTCCTGGCCAGGGAACGGATGAAGTCTGGCACAGAGATGGAAGATTTATTGTGATTCTTTTGTTACGGCATGCTGGCTTACTGTGTTTGTGAGAGTGTTCAGTATTTTCTATTCATTCATCAGCCTGCTTTGATCTCCTTCCACTTGTTATGCCAAAGATTAAACCTTTTTTAATTATTACTTGTTCTCTGTCAAAAGTAATAGAGCACAGGAGCAGGTAATAGGACTTACATGATGGCTCTGTGACTAATACAGTGTCACAGGTTTCAGCTGTGAATAGTGCTTTTCTTCAAAATTTATAAGATTTAGTAACATGCTAAAAAGTATTATAATATTGTATAGAATATGTTTTGCTAAACTTACATTTTTCATGTTGATTTTTCTCTTGATTCTGTATTGACAGCTGGGCCAAGCCTTAAGACAGTAGCAGAAGACTAGACAAGTGTAAGCTTGAGGAGTCTTCCAGTTCCCACAGTTTTTGTGTCCTTGCGTCCCAGCACGCTCTTTGTAGAAATGGCAGGAGTGGCACTGCTATGGGAAGACGGTGGCTTCTGTGGCTGCTTTTCTGATGGACCGGATAGCTAATAGAAACAGTTCTACAACAGGGTGTTCTTGCACAAAATTAGGTCCATGGACGTTATTAAATACAGAAAAATTAATGGAGAGGTGTATTGAGCACCTTGCACAAATAAAACTTGCACAAAAATGCTTGTCCAAGGAAACAAGGTGCGAGAGCATCATGCTCACTGAGTCTGCTTCAGCCCAGCCACCAGCAGAATTCGGGCAGGGTCCCGAGGGCAGGATCGGTGCCTGCACAATGTCCTTTGGGTGAGGGGAAACGGAGGAGCGCCGGTGCGCGGAGGGGAGGGCACGGCGGTGGTCCCTGCCCGCGCGTCTCCTGGCAGCGCCTGGGTGGGGAATGCAGGCCAGGGTGTCCCCGCAGAGCCCACAGCTGGCGCGCCCGGGAGCGTGGTGCTCAGGAAGCACGAGTGGAAGGGTTTGTTCAGGCAAAACACAGGTCAGGGAAAATAAAAACTAGTGAATGCTAGAGGAACGGAACAAAGTGAAGCGAAGGGGGGGGCTTTTTTTTTTTGAAGTAAAAATACTACTTAACTTTCTTTAGTGGTGGAGTGAATCTTACGCTTTGGGCAAGGCCAAGTGCGGAGGTTGTGAATGAGTGTGTGATGTACGTTGCCGGCGAGGTGAGCACCGCAGATGTGAAAGCAGTGCTGCCCAGGCTGCCGGCTGCTCTGTGAGTGCTGCGCCTTGCCTGAGTTTCAGTTAGTCTCTTCCTCTGCACATTGCATTAGAGTACGCAGATTTGCTGTTACCTTCCATGACGCTTCCCCGTAGTCTCTCTTCTTGCTTAATTTTAACTAGGTGTGAATATTTAGGCAGCCTTTGCAATAATAGAAATATTAACGGTATACATTTGTTACTTGTGCTGTTCGGTGAGATAATTTGGGATATCAAATTTTCTTCCTTTCTGTCTCTCAGCAGGCCCTAAGAGGTTTAGACTATATAAAAACATTAACTTTGGAACACTGTTAAATTATGACTGAAATGGCTAACGCAGAAGTTTGAAACAATCAGCGGAGGAGAAAACGGGAGTGGATTTGGGGGGTTGGGAGCTTTAGGGAAGGAGAAGAGAAGGTGCAAGGCGGAGGAACCCCAGACCAGAGGAGATGTGTAAGGACCGCGCTGTGTGTCGCCCTGCGCGGGTGCCCGGCGGCAGCAGCGTGCGCACAGGCTGCGCCAGGACAGTCGCTGGTGCTGTGGAAGCTGCTCGTGGCCCTTGGGCACCTGGGGGGTGGCTCAGGGTGGGTGAAGTGAGGGATTGCTTGTTCGTGCTATGGCTTGTTAAAAGAGGACCTGCCTGGTGGGGCTGGGCCTGATCCCCTGGTTGTCCCG
>NW_009236049.1:372-704 GCF_000690835.1 Fulmarus glacialis | reverse complement strand
TTTTTTTTTTTTTGCCTCTTTTTCAAGAAAATTGGAATTCTTTGGGAAGCTAATGGATACTGAGGAGGACGATCCTAAAAATCTCCTTTTGAATCTGTAAAAGAGGTGTACGAAGAAATTCTTAAATTCAGCCATCAATTTAGCTTCATATTAAGCACCTCGAAGTATTTATGATTGCAGAGCAGGTGCAAGCGAGGATTAGTAATAAGGTAAGGGAGCTATTTCCATCTTTGAGACAGCAGCATTTGCTCAGGGTTATCAGCAGCTTCTCTTCTCTTCATAGAATCTGGGCTGATTTATTTGCATTTTCGGTGCTGTTCTCCCGTCCTTCC
>NW_009236049.1:0-333 GCF_000690835.1 Fulmarus glacialis | reverse complement strand
TTTCATCACTAAAATATACATTCCTTCTCCCTGCCTGCTCTGTATCTGGGAGTTTCTTTGCTGTGCACATGTTTTGGCTGTTATTTGGTAACTGTTTAAAACCACCAATCCTCTGTTTAAAATGATTCCTTATCTTGCACTTTCTCCACCCAGCAGGATTCCCGAAAAGCCCCATAGAAAACTGCAATACAAAAGCTTTTTTGTTTGCATTTAAAAAGGAGACAGAAGTAGTTAAAATCCCCCCAGGGGAAAACTGGGCAGAGGTTGGGGGCCGGGGGGGGTAGCAATCAGGTTCTCCCTCTACAAGCAAATTAATTCCCCTCCCTTGCCCCC
>NW_009236048.1:0-63580 GCF_000690835.1 Fulmarus glacialis | reverse complement strand
TATTTTATTTTATTTTATTTTATTTTTTCAGGTAGTCCATTTAGATCCCGATAATCAGATAAAAAAAAATCCTAAATAACCTCAGTGTGCTTTGAGCTAGGTCTAATGTGCTTTTTGTCAGGATAAATTAATATTAAGTCAAGAACTTTCTCCTAGAAAAAGTGGATCACTTTCTTGCCCAGGGGTGTGTTCACCAGGAAGTACTGTTCCCTGTGAGCTGCCTAAAGATTAAAGAGTTAAATTATTTGAGGAAGAATAGAGTGAGAGGTTCAAATTGTTGTTGAGTTTGGAGGTACTTTAAGGAATGATTGGCATTATCAAATCACCCTAAAGGCTTCTGTATTTTCACAAAATGACAAAAATTTAGCATGATGGAAAGTTTTTGAAGTGGCAGTTTATTAAAGCATAGTTGTTTTTATAGTAAAGTTTTGAGGAGAAACCCAAAACTGTTAATATAGAATACTTTTGAAAATGAATAGGTTTGGGGGTTTTTTAGTGTGAAATTTTTATTAAAGTAACTTTAAGAATATTTGAAATCTAAAGGAAATGTTTCACAGGGCTGAAAGGGAATTTATTTTTGTATATAGTTCACATTTTGACTTTCTATTCTTATCTGGATTGGCAAAACTAAAAAATCTTGAAGTATTTCCCAATAAAGAAAAATTTTTCCTACATACTTCTTGGAGATCTTGCCACTTTCTCTCAGTAACAGTCTGTCCTGTTTTCCAGAAAACCCTGAAGCTGATTGGAAAAGGAAAAAAAAATCCTTGCTAATATCTGTCTACAGTCTTTTCCCATGTGAGATTACTTGCCTCACATTTTGCTAGAAAATTAATAATACAGTAGTAAAGGATGCAGCATGAAGTATTTATGGCAAATTAAAATTCGTCTCCAGGACAATTTAGATAATAGGGACATGGGCCACACCTGCTCTATTCTTCACTGGAGTGAACTTCTGAGGAATTATTTATCGGTGTAAGTTATTTCATTAGCTACAAATATGAATGAAGAATAAATTAATCACAACATAACAGGAGTTTTATGTTGTAATTATGGCCAATTTGGAATTATTTGCTGCATTAAAGTCAGGTTGGGTAGTGCTTATACTTAATGACTGGGTTCATGCCATTGTATTGTGGAATCTATATTGAGATACTATATTGAAGCTATGTAATTGAATGCATTGAGATTTGGTCAGTAGTTTTTATGCAAGGGTGATGTCAGACACTACCATATCTTTCTTTATAATTTGGTAAGGACTAGAAGTATTCTAGGATGTTCTGTAGTATATCAGCTGCCCTGTTCGGCAGCCCTTCTTTACCTACTGTTCAGGATCCAGATTTCTAAAAAAGGGCTTAAAAATACGGTAATTTGACTCAATCTTTTGAACTTTTGTATGTTTCTGTTCTGACACCAGACTGCAGATTAAAGCCCCTGAGTGATGGGCTTTTTTGCTACTTGGGAACTATTGTTCTGAAAGCTAGAACCAGATGAATAATTGAATTTTCAGGTTTTCCCTGAACAAAAGAAAGGAAAAATGAGTTAAAAATGATTGTCAGGTTGGCCAAATGATTTACATGTTTTAAACTGAAACATAGATAAATTTTTTCTTGAAAATGCAGTTTTAAAATTAAAATTTAAAAAGTCATTTTGATTAGGATTTAATCCTGAACCTTGGTGGTTGTGATCTCCTTGCATTATGAGAAAAACAACAGAGGCAAAAGGGATGTGGGGACTTTGTGGAGTGAGCCTCTGTCTCCTATTGCTTCACACTGTAGCTGAATACCAATACATTTCTTATTTCCATATTTTGAAAAGTATGGTTGACAGCTGATCACAGTGGTAGGAGACTGTCATGCTACCAAAGCTCTTCCAAGTGCTGCAGCCTTTATCTCTAGTAGTACACTCCCATTGCTAGCATGAATCAGCTTCCTAGCTCTAGGACATGCACTTTTCCAAAGGCCTCTTTTCTACGGATACAGGGAGAAAAGGAGTTCTCTTCTCTCAGGAGGTGGCTAAAATAGTTCTGGGACTGGGAAGCCATCTTCAGAAATGTTGCTGTTACAAAAGATTTTTCTGCGGTGCTTCTTCTTTCCTTCTGGAGATCATACCTTCTTTCCTTTTTTTACTATTTCCAAGGATGTATGTCTGACTTTTCTTCACAGCCATGGGCAAACAATGAAATCGCTCTTTTTCAGACTTCTGGTTGGGCCTGGGTGTTTGAATGTGTGACCATTTGATTCTAAACAAAGAGCTTTAAATGGAAACCTTAGAAAACAGAATCTTCTGCTCAGAAAAAAGGAAGGCTATCTTTCATTTGTTTGCCCCATATTCTGTCTAGAAGTGACTACATCTTCCAGAGAGGAGTCTCTTCAGCCTTTGGCCATGCTCCCACAGCCTGGGAAGAACTGCTCAGCTGCAGTATGGGCTTCCATTTACGAAGAATTTCTAAGCAAAAGGCACTGTAGGTTTGTTAGAGGAATACCAATGAATGGTTGAATGATTAAGTAACCTGAGATTCTGTTTGTGGTTTTGTTTAGTCTAAATGCTTTTGAATATATTTTTATTTCGGCGTATAATGTTAAACGCACTGTGGCAATCAAATGCTAAATCTTGTAACTTTGCTTTAAAATGCACTGACAGAGATGATAATAAAGAATAAAAAAGATTTCACTGTCATGCTTGTGAGCCATACTATAAAAGCAGTCTTGCTACTGTGGGCAGCTATCAGTCTGCCTACCCTTCAGTCTGCTCAATCAATACTTGTATAAATATCTTTTCCCAAGAGGTGAACACAAGACACTGCCTTGTTCATCACTGGAAGTAGTGCCAGTGAGCCATGACAGCAGCGCAAGGATGGTGGCCTTCAGAAAAAGTCACCAAAGCAGAGATTCTTGAACCATTTATACATTTTCACCAAAGGAATATTACTTTGCACTTCCATATGTCCCTTTTAACAAGTGTAGCATCTACCTGCATTAAAAGCCAGAGCACATTTCAATAAAAGAACACAATAAAAAGGATTAATGTTACTCACTTTGATGGAGGAAGAAACTCCTATTTCTAATCTTCATTTTGTGACAGTGCGATTGATTTCTTCACTGTGTGGTGTGGGGCCTGGCATTGCTCCTGAATTCTCCTGTATTGCCTACAGCTCCCACTGCTCTAATCTCTTCAGGTTACTTTGCAGCTTGATTAGGTCCTGCTGTGTGTGTGTTATACCCCCTCAGCAGAGCTGTCACCTGTACATTTGATCACAGTTGAATTCCAACTGTAAGAAACACCCAACAAAGTCATGTCATGTAGGGAACAGAGTTGTTTGTGTTCCTGTTTCTATAGCTACGATGCCTAAAAAGCTTTGGGAATCCCTGGCTGGAGTTTAGCAGGATGTGCCATTGCTTAAAAGTGACTTCATTGTAAGGATTAAGGTAGATCTGTGAAACCCTAGTGATCCCATCAGCTTTAGTGTGAGAGTCACTGTTGAAAGGGGCAAGTGTCCAAATCTGAGAAACCTGTAAGTTTTCTGTATTTCATTTTAATTTTTGCATTTAATTCATTATGCGGTAAAGAGTACAAGGAAAGGGCAACATTTTCTACTGATAATTTCCTGCCTTATCTTCAATAGCATCTCTTTAATATGGGACCAAGGACATGTGTTGCTTTCAGACTTATCCTTAAGGTCTTCATTCACTTTTTTTAATTCCTCTAGTCAGAGGTGAAATAGACAGCTATGTAGAACGATTCATCCCACTCATTTTAAGACGGTGAAGCCTTTTGGAGAGGAGCCTATCCTCTCTTCAGTAAGTATAGTGAGAGCCTAGACCACTAATTTAGACTTGATGCCCTGCTGAAGTTAGACTAAAAATATTAGGTGAGATAAATCCCACAGGAGGTGCCCATGCTAGCTGGCCAGTCAGCAGTTTCGACAGGGGCCAAATCCTGCCCCATGCTGTTAGGTGCATGCCTTGCTTAGAGGGGCAGTGTATGGCTTTAGCAACCTGCTTTTTAGTTTCCTCTCTGACAGCAATAATGTCATTTGCACTCAACCAGTTTAGCTTAAATAGTCAAGGATTAATTTTTCTTCTCTAATTGGGCAGTTCAGCTCTATGCTTGAACCTTGTACCTTTTTAGAAGCTGATTCAACATTACACTGCATATAAAATCACAGGAAATACAGTTGGAAGCAACCGTGAAAGCCCTTTTTCCTGCTCCAAGAAAAGACCAACTATACCTAGAATTATACAGATGCTATCAGCCAGGTAAGAAGTTAGAATACTCTCACTGCTCAGGGTCTTGAATAATGCAACCATACAAAAGCATTGTGGCTGAATACCCATGGGAGGCTGGCTGGGAGCTAGGCTGGGCTCCGTAGGACTATAGCTTACCTTCTTCTTTAAAAACATATGTTCTTTTCAAGTTTCTCTGATTTTCAGAGCCATAAATTACTTTTCAAGCCTTTCTAACATTAAAAATTAAAATTGTTACCTGAAGACCAGAAATGATTTACTGAAGAATAAAAAAGTCCATCTTCATGAAGTGAGCCTCTGTAAATATCTTAGATGTAATTTCATAAAGGTAGATGGCATCATTTCAATTTTTCTCTGCTCAAGTGGCAGTAGGCCCAGCAGAGTGAACAAAAGGGAGGAGGTAGGATGTCTTACAAATAAATCCAATTAAATTTCTATATGCGAATTGATTGTATTTTATTTACCCAGACATAAACCAGATTCTAGATAATCAAAGCTTTAGCTTGCTGCACTATATTCGGTTATTGTCAACAAGTTGTTTTGTGGGAGGCACAGTGCACACGAGCTTATTTTGTAACCCATTTTGTTTTCCTCCCAAGCCAAGCTAGAGTAAATAGAAAAAGTTTGATGTTGCTGAAAGGTATTCTGCTAGGATTATTTGTCCTACAGCACACCATTGTGACTGCCATTCAGGGGACACGAGGGTACTTCAGAAGCATAGACAGTAAGGTTCGTGGCAGGAAGCCTCTGTTAGGCTTGAATGTTCAGTAGCTTAGATAGCTAATATTTTTAAGTGGTGTAGCAAAAGTTCTCAGGGAGGCACATGAAAAATACCAAGATGAAGTTCTGGGCTTTGCTGTTACTAGTTTAATACTTTGCCTAAAGAGACTTTGTTTTTAAGAACCATATTTGTGCCTTCTCCCTTAAGGTGCAAATTTAATTCTACTTTAGGTAAGGGAGTTACCTTGGAGCTGAAATCAGAACCTTTTTTTGGTTCTAAAATAATGTGTGTGGTGCGAGGAGGGGAGGAGGGGAGGAGGGCAGGGGCTGGGAGGATTGGCAAGGCTGGAAATGGAGCAGTTCTGATATTTATTTCTAAATCATATGTGATGGTCTGAATGGACAGATCATAAAGATCTTAATTTCCAGGTGGGTTCATATGATGTCTTTTGTGATGACTCAGCTGATTAACACATGACTCAGCTGATCACATATATTGATACCAATCTGTCTGCTATTTCATGAATAATTTTCCTGAGATTTTTAACCCTATTGCTGCTGAAGGTCAGTCTTGACTTTAATGCAACTTATAGTTTGCAAGATGTCTTGAAACAGCTGTTACCTACTTCATAAGCCTCGAATTTTTCTTATCATCTCCTCTGTCTCTCCTTGCCTACAATATTAGCCTATTCTAAGTGGTGCCATTTTTCTTGGAAAATACACAGGGCATTCTCATTTTGGAAATCAACCCTTTTTATGTTATTTTAACGTCTTCCCTATATTCCTTCTCTTCAAACACTGAGAAAAAGTCCTTCACCGTTTTATGACAAAGCAGTGAGCATTTCCTGTATGGTAAGTGGAGTCAGCAGATAAATAAACAGAGCAGTCTCATTAGTGTGTATTGTCAACTGTCAGTAATGGCTGACAGTTGCAGCTTTGTGTATTATAATCTACTTTATTCAGCAAGGGTAAGTTAGGATGCAAGGGCTATTCCCTGTGCTGCTTAAAAAGTGCCAGGACATCTTTAGCTTCCAGCTGGAAGAACCACCGGAGACTAGCAGGAGGAATCTTAGTTTAAACACCTCATTTGAAGGTCAGAACCTCTAACAGTGTAGCAGAAGTACATTGCAGTGTCAGCATTGGTTATGAGCCCAGAGCCTAATGTAGGGCTCAAAACCATGACCTTCTACACCAGAGGCAAGAATGTTACCAACTGAGCCCATCTGACATTAATTAAACCCTCATTAAAAAGGAGGGCTTTTTTCCTGGTTTGAAATGGGATTTCCTCTGTAAGGTTTTATCATGCATATTTTATTACGAATTTTAGCATGTGGACTATAGACCCTGTTCTGATCTTTTGGAATCACTGTACATGGCATATGTTTCATGCAGATGGGAAATAGAAAAGAGAGAAAAATATACATATTCATTTGTTCTAGTTTGTAAGATAGGTGGCTATGTTATGACATTCAGGAGCAGCTTAAGGGGTGAAGTTTATTGTCTATTACCACATACTGATATAGGGAAGTATTCCATGTAGTACTAATGAGGCATGAACACACAAACTTTGCAAGATTTAAGTTACATGTGAGTCCTCAGGATTATCCAGGGTTTGAATATCACCTGGCAATAGAATCAAGCCCTTTCTCCTTGTTCTCATGAACTCCTCTGGGAAGTGTATTTACTCACAAGCATGTTTTACCTGCAGTATAACACACATTTTCCTTTAAACCAACTAAGTCTTACAGTAAGTACAGGAAAGCAGCAAGGCAGAGTTCAATAGTAACAGTGTCTTAATTTCTAACAATATGTAAATGATTTCTCAGTATTACTGAGGCTTTTTCCAATCTGGTGCTGCAGGGATTGGTGGCGTCTGGCTGTTTGGATACTGTCTAGGAGCTTGGATGTCTGGGCTACTCTTAGTTTTGCCATTTATTCTGTGTTTAATCCAATTGCCCCATCAGTAAGAAAGAGGGAAAAGTCTTGAAACAACTTCATAGCCACATACTGCTTCACATCTTTCAGAGTTAATACGCAGTAGTTCAGAATTGAAGTGCTGCCCAACGGAGCACCCTGCCCTCCTGCTTTGGCACTAAGTTACAGGTCACTAAGTTACAGGACTTTCTCTTTCAAACATTAACGCAAGCACTCTGACACAGCTGAGCCATGTGAATTCCTTCCAGCAGAGGACAGCACTTCTTCCCGCTGAGCTCATCGGTTTCCTGCTTAGCTGGGCCTGAGGTGTGAAGAAAGCTTGTATGCGTGTGATGTTTTGGTGTCTACAGAAAGCACCTGTCTTAACTAAATGAACACAAAAATAAATTTCGCCATAACAGGTAACGCTCCTTTTAACAGCACTGACCTCATCAATCTGTCTTTCTTTTGCTCAGATTTTTTTTACATCTTCCTCCCTCCTAACCACAGCTTTTTGGTTTCAGATACCGTTATATTTTTCTCCCTTTTAATGACACACTTTGAGTTCTTCCTTTCTAGTAGGCAACTTAGAGCCAAACCTCTGCTCCTGTCTCGTTTTCTGAGAAGACAAGATTCATCACTCAGGATTTCTTGACCCTCTGAGGAAAAAAGCTGATCTTTCTTCCCAGCTCTGTGGGAATCCCTAATGCCAAGACACACTTCACTGGGAAATCAATATAAATAAAAAGCAGTGAAATGTCTTTGTTGTGAAGCAACCTCTTTGCATTGCTCGTGAGCTCATGCAGAGGGCACATCCCAATCGCCAGCCTAACTGAGCAAGTAGCAACACCATCGATTCAGAGTCCATCTTACTTCACATCCTCTCCTGCACATCGATTCACCCTTATTCCCCTTCTCAGCTTGTCCTCTTTGGTCAATTGATTAATCATCAATATTACTCACAAAAGGCAGCTACAATTAAACAGACATTAGATGACTTCCCCTCGCATTTAATAACACTGAGCTCAATCAGGCACCTAACACTTTGCCTTCCTCAAAAAATTTTAACCAATATCCAGTTGAAATAAAATACTGTAAATTTGACAGAGTAGTTGATCATTGAGAGGAAGAAATACACAAAGATTCAGACTACAGAATTTCCAGACGATGAGTCTGTAGGTTAGGTTTCTGTCCAGAGCAGCATTTTAGTTCTTGGAATCCCTTTTTATTTAATAGTGTAGTGTTACATAGTGTAGCATTGTATAATACAATCACAATGTTAATCACATCACCCACAGCCTCTGTATTTGCAAATCATGGTGTCAGCACACATGACAGCATATATTTTAATATTAGAAGTCTATGCAAAAATGACTTCATCTTATAAAGACATACTTGAGCTAGCTTCAAACTAACTAGTCCTCTCCAATTAGCAACATGCATTAGTGGGAAAGTCAGCACCTGCTACAAAACCCTGCTGAGAAGCTGGATGGTTGGACATTTTGTTAAGTACTGACTTTCATCATTTTGCACCTTTGTGCTGTTGAGAGTTCATCTGTGAGCTGTTGTAACTGAGACGTGTATGGATCTCAGAGCAGTCCAAAAGAAATGTCTTATAATGTAAAGGAACTAGTTCATATAGGGACAGAAATGTGTTGTATGGAACAGAGAGAGGAGAATATCCGTGTGAAGACTTAAAATCTGTCAGAGGGGTGGCTGTAAACCAGTGGCATCAGCCCTACAGATGCTTTATCCTGAACAGGACAGCATTAACTCCACAGACTTCCCAGATAACCTTGGTTCATATAGGGACAGAAATGTGTTGTATGGAACAGAGAGAGGAGAATATCCATGTGAAGACTTAAAATCTGTCAGAGGGGTGGCTGTAAACCAGTGGCATCAGCCCTACAGATGCTTTATCCTGAACAGGACAGCATTAACTGGCACAGACTTCCCAAATAACCTTGTTTCATTTTGTGGGCTTCCCCTGGACCTATCTCATGGTACTTCTCAAGTCTGACCAAGATTTAGTTGCCTTTCTTCTCTCCATGGGTACCAGCCACATGAGTTTCTCCGGTGGGGAGTATTGATCAGTTCAGCCACAGGTTGATGTAGTGCTCTGTGAAGGGAGGCCCCTATCTCACATTTGCATAGAAGTAAGTACAGTATCTTGAGCCTTGACTTTGCACTAATTCATGTGTAGATTATAAAATGCCCCTGAACTTCTACCCTCTGCTCACTGTGAAATGGAGATATTTTACCTTTGCTTAGGCGCAAATGGATATGTAAGGTGAGGGCAGTGGAAGAGGAGACCCATTTTGTTCTCAGAGTGTATTTGAACCCCCTGATGCTTCCACAGACTGTTGTGGGTACATGGCTCAATGCAAAACAGTAAAGCCACTACTCCTCTGCGGATGCTGAAATTGTGCCTGTTTTACTGGAAGGCAAAATGTATCTATTTAACTATGTAGTCAACTGATACTGAAATACTTGAATAAGCTCAGAGAAATAGAAGGAAAAAAAATCATAGATGTGAAGAAATAGAAAGACTTGTCCTTATCATAGCCTGGTGAAAGTTTCTTTTCTTGTATGCATTCATCATCTAAAGACTCACTGTTTTTATAAATTCCCTGCCTGGCAAGTTTTCCATCCACAGATTTCTAAGAGGGTTGAAGCCCTAGAACATATATTTAGTGCCTGCCGACAAGTCTCTAATTATGGCTTGATTAATCACAGCAGTGCCTGCACCTGTCTGTGCAAAACATCTTCATTTTTGCTTTGTGACCCGTGCAGGATCTGGGAATGCATGTAACAATGGCTGTGGAAGCACCCAGCTTTGTTTTCTTCCCTGCTGTTAGTTCTGCTTCTGTTCTGACCAGAACAAATGATTTCTGTTTTGTGGGAGTGGGGGGCTTCTTCCTTTGCTGATGTTTCTGGAGAGGCTGGTACACACTTGGAAGCTTTTCTCAGGAATTGAAAAGGGCTAAAACCTGGTTGCATTAAGAATTAATGTTTATACTCCGTTCCTTCCACAGAAATGGGTTCCCATCAACCCCAGTGACATCGATGGGAAGGTTCACAGGATTTCCCCTAGATATGGACAAAATGCCTTTGTCTTTTGAAAGCTGTTAAGTACACTGGGAAGCCTCATAGGTCTTGAATTGCTCCAGGCTTATAGGGATATGCAGAACTGTGGCTTTGACTGTTTTCCTTTTTGAGCAAATGCAATAGATTTTTTTCCTTTTGCTTTATTTTGGAAAAGTCTTAAGGAACCATTAAGGGCAAACCAGGCCCTTTTCTAGGGTATAGGATGGGGTAGTTTGCACAGGAGTCAGCTCAATGCCCTGAATAAGGAGAAGGAATTCATGGGGCACTTGAGGGGAATGTGAGACTCCAAGCCGTTTCCTACTGGGAAATACAAAGAGCACAGAGAATGCAGTGAACTGACTGTGTTGGGAAGGGACTCAAATGAGAGGTTAGAGAATAGTTTTCTGCAGAGGGTCCTTTTTTATTTTTCAGAGAAAGACTGAAAAATGAGGGATATTTGGAAGGGATCCAGACAGAACTGAGAAAAAAGTCTTTTTTATACCATTGAGATGAAAAGGCCCAACTGAAACTACTCTTAGTGAGGATTGGGAGCAAAACACATCAGCTTGCATCTAACGAGCTGAGGATTTGCTTTTCAATTTGGCAACCAAAGAGTAAATACAGAGGAAATAAATTTGGTGTGGATCAAACCAAAGTTGATCTACTGTTTTTCATCCTGAAATGAAAACCAGGAAGTTAATTAGTACAAAGCATTCTCTCTGACCTTGGAATGAAATGTTTTCTTTTCAGGATCTTGTAAAAATAGCCAAAGAAATGAAACATTTGATTGACCAAACAGGAGGAGCTATGGCATGTCCCTTTTATCCTACATTTTTGAGACCCAGTCTCTTGTCTGCCGGCTCCAAGAAATAAAGGGACGTCATTCTGTATACCTTGCCTCACGCTAGCGATCTGCTCTTGGAAGGGATGCCTAATGTGGCTTTTGTTGATGCTAATATTCCCAGGGATGGTGCTGGAGCCCTTTTGACTCAGATGCACCCTGAATGTTTCCCCTCCCCTTTCCCACGCAAGAATGCCGTGACAGAACACTCATGTTTAAACACAAATTTGGATACACATGGAATTACGCCAAGCACCTGCAGCTCTATGGCTAGAAAAGTCTCAGTGCATTGTTACCTTTATTTTGCAGGAGTGAAGAACAATTCTTGCAATAAAACTTAGCTGCCAGCATTACATTTTCTTCCAAACAACATGGGCTTCGTACTTCAGGAAGGGATTTCTGGAGATAGTAAATAGCTCCATCTAACACACACTTCAAAAATAAAACAAAGTTTCTTTTGTTGAGGCTTTTCTATTTTGGACAGAGAAAGGCACATTTTTATTTGGAATCTGTGAAGCACAGAGAATGTGCTTTGTATACACGAGGCATGGATGCCAGGATTGCCCCAGCTGGCAAACTGAAGGGAGAAGGGAGGCTCTCTGTGTAGGCAGAGCTGTAGACACACAACTAGAAAGTCGTTGCAGTAGAAGTCAATGAAACAATATACAGAAGGAGCACCAAGTTCTGACTGATGGGCTGGAGAGGAAACATCATGGATCTTAAACAGCCTAGAGGAAAGAGGAGGCTGTAGTTGTAGAAGAGTAAAGTTGTGAAGATGAAAAGGGCATAGGCAAAATTTGAGTTGATATGACTGAAAGAAAGGGTCAAATATTACGGAGAGTTCACTAAATCTTGTCATTTTGCATGTGAGAAAGAGGTAGCAGAAGAATAAAAGGTGATGCTGACATTGGTAGCCCCAAAGAAGGGGAGGGAAGCAGGGAGGGAGGAGAAATTAAGAAAATAATGGAGAAAGGCAGGAAGGGGGAGGGTGGAGGATATAAGAAATAAGGTGCTCAATTTTGTCCACGTTGCCCTTGAGCTGGCAGGGGGCTTATGCTGGATGATATGCTGAAGAGATTTATGTGTGTGGGGTAGGGTTGGAATGGCAGATTTGTGAGTTGTCAGCATAGAAGTGATAGTGGAACAGCAAGAGAGAGCCATGAGGCTGAGCACAGAGGGAAGAGAAATGAGCCCAGGCCAGACCCTGGGAGATTTCCAAAGAGGAGGAATGAGCAACATCACCAGAAAAGTCACCAGAGAGCAGTTCACCAGGAAGCAAACAGCAGGAGGGACTCGGAGCCTAGTTAAGAAATGGCTGGTGAGTTTGGTGTATGGAGAGAACATGAGCATTTAGAAGTGAATTTTGGGAGAATGAATCAGTGTTGTAGTTATTACTAATTAGTTTTATATGACAAGGGTTTGAGAGATTTTGGGTAGCAGTTGGAGTTCATGGATTCCTGTCTAGGCTGGAGTAACCCAGAGGAAACCTGTACCTTGAATCAGAGAGGCCAAAAGGGAGGGAGGGCAGAGGCAGCATGAATAAAAACCCAGGAGAAGATGGACTGGCCTCTCACTGCAGGTCTTCTCCATTTCTAATGGCAGTGACATTTAGCCACCACAGTGATCGATATTTGCTGACTGTCTGAAATACACATATCCATGAGGTGTTTGCAGTGAGTTATGGGCACCTTGTCCTCTCTCCTAGGCCTGAAGAGTCATCACCTAGCACAGAGCTGTGCGCATGACAACCAGGCAACCAAATCATCTGGCAGAGTTTATTAGTCACAGCTTAGGAGTACAGAGTAAGCATAGTTTCACAGTTCAGTCTATTGGCTCTTGCAGGGCACCAACTCCAAATGCAGGAGTCCCCCCAGCTCCATTTTCTGTGGGCATCTGCCCAACCTTTTCTTGACACCACAGGATCTCTCCTCTGTCCATGCGAGTGATGGATATGCCACATGCTTAGGTTAAGGCAGGTCCTTGAGTCATGGAGTATGTCTTGGTGTCCTTTTCAGTCCTGGGAGCTGTAAAGCTGCACAGTGTCCAGAGGGTATTCTGCTTTTAGGTCTGTCCAGGGTTTCTTGCTGCTACACCGTTGGGGTGCAGCTCTGGTGCCTGAATGGGAGTGGCGAGGCTATGACCCTTTCGATGCTCATGCTTCGTAAATGAGCAGCACAGGCAACGGTCCTGTGAAGTGAGCAAGGAATGGAGGAGACAGGGCTCTCGGGACCTGACCTCAACTTGCTCCCACACAGGGGTCTTACCCTGATTTATTTGTCTTTCGCTGAGTTTCAGACAAGCTCTGAGAAGGTTTAAGAGCTCTGCTTATGAGGATGTTGTCCTACTAATGGACTCCTGTGTAAACTCTTCTCTAACCCAAGCATCTTTCCATACCACAGTTGTAAAATGTTAAGATGACCTGAGGATCATTTGCTAATGACAATCAATTGTCATTTGTGAATAACAGGTAATGTTATTGCTCTGATTCACTCCATGCACCTGCTACATACAAATGTGTATAAATAACCACTGGTTTTTTTAATATACCCATCTTTCAGCACAAGGTAGCACCCCTCTTCCCTCTTTTGAAGAGAAAGATTTTAAGTGCCCCACTTATATGACTGGGAGAAGATGGTTTTCAAGACAACTCAGGTACCACTTCAGGGAGTTAAAAGGCAAGTTTTTAGGAGCATTCTAGCTGTCACAGGTTCCACCAGGAAATGTACGCCCAGATTTTTTGTGGAAAGTAAAAGCTGGGGAAGGGAGCTTTTGGGGAATCTTAACCATAAGTCCTGATTTTAAGAGGTTCTGAGTGATGCAGCTGCTCTGCATGCAGTCAGAACTGTGCGTGGAAATCACGTAAGTGGGAAGTAGATGTCTAGGAAGAGTGAAAAATCCCAGTAGGCACCTCTCTGCATCTTTAGGTACCTAAATACCTCTAACTATCTGGCCTTAGGCAATAAGATCTAATAAAATGTTAGGCAGATGTAGTAGGTAGGTAATTTGATTTTGGCTAGTCAACGTGATTTCAGATCATGTATTTTTTAGCTATTTTCAGTAGGTCTTTTTTATTTGACTTCTATTTTGAAGCTTCTGATTTTAGGCTGTTATTGTAAACCTTTCTCAGCTGGTGACTCTGATTGCTTTTCAAACCTTCTATTTTATAACCTTTGTACTCTTATGCATGAATCTAGGCCAAGTTACCGCCTTCTGTTCACTTTCCAGTGTCTTTGAGCTTTAAAGTAAGCAAAATGCAATTTTGGTCTGCTGGGGCTGGGAACCTTGGGAGACACCATTGTTGTGGGGGTTTTTTTTGTTGTTTTTTTTTTAATTGGCTTGTTTACATTTGGATGAGGCACCATCCATGTGGATTGTTTCCTACACCTATACCTTGTTTAGTCAAGCACAATTGAAATAGAATGCGCATAGCTTTTTTTGCCTGGCTTGGAGCAGGGCTTGCTCTTGAGTGCCAGTGGAAAGCAAAGGTGGATGCTGTCACATAGCAAGAAGAAATTAAGAAGGGAGCAAATTTTACAGCTCTCCTGTGATCATTGTTCAAGGGAGAATTCTCATGAAATGAGAATGAAAATCTAATTGATGGCCTGATTCTCCATGGCTATGCAGCCATCCTTTCCTTCTCTGCTTCTAATAAACGCTCTCTGCGTTCACCCCCACATAGGCAAGAAAAATCCATGTGACCAGATAGGGAGACCTTTAAGAAAAGACCAATATTTGCATATCTATTATGGCTATACTCAGTGTTATACTTGTTTCATTAAAATTTCTATTTGGATAATATGTAAGGTCAATACTGTCACTGTTCTGGAAAATTCATTTATTTTAAAATTAAAGCTAAATGCAGCAAGTATGATTCTCCCCATGTCTCCACCTGTATAAATCCACTGAGCTTGACAGAGTAAGTAAGTGAAAGCAGAATTGGGCCCAATGTGTTTAGAGATGGGGGTCTGCTGTGTGGGAAAAAAGCATGCTAATTACATGAATCCTAATTTTCAAGGTAAATCACGTGTTATAGATGCTCTGAATTCCTGCCTTTTTGTATTTAAGGGATGTTTATTATTTCAGCTGGGTGACTACTGAGGTCCATTAGCTTTTACACACCAGTTAAGGTTGGCAATTGCTGGGATTGAAAATACGTGAAGAAATACTTAGGATTACTTAAAAATACAGTGCTTCCCTGAGTTTACTAGCTTTTAAACCTCAAGCAGCCATTTTCAAATGAATTTGCGTGTTGAGAAGGCTGAGGATGGGAGTTCTTATCCCAGAAGAGAGGAAGGGGATAGCTGCTTTCAAAGTTGGGAGTTGGTGGGTTTCCTGGTCTGTTGCTGGGCTATTAACATTTTTTGTGTGTGGTCTGGTCTGGTCTAAGTCTTTCCAGAATTTGCGCTCTTTTGTGTCGTCAATTGTTGTTTACAAGTATTGCTTAACAATCCTTAAAATGGCATCTAGTTCAATTCTCAGAAATCAGGAAAGGGGAAGAAATTATCTAGGACAGCTACTATGGAAGTCACCTTTAAAGTCTCACAAAAATATATTAAAAGCAAAAGCTATTTTCAACATGCACCAAGGGAAAACGTCTGTTAAGATGGATCTGTTTTAATTTTAACATTCCTGGAGTAAAATCGTAGCATTTTTAAGATTTCATTTTGTATACAGGAAACTTACATGTGTTTGTTCAGTCCTACTGAAATTACAAATCTGTTTGTTAAATGACCATGTTTGTTAAATAACCATAAACTGGGTACACTTAACTTTCACCCTTAAGGCAGCTGGCTTGAAAGCAATCAGATGGTGTCTGTTACCCTTTTCCAAGGTTGTAGTGGTCTCTTACATGTCAAATGAGCTCAGTGGCTTTAATCCCTGTCCCAGATGTCCACAGCACAAAGAGTGGGATCTCAACAATAATCTTTATGTCAGTCTCAACAGACAGAGCCAGAGCTACATTCACTCAGGGGAGCAAGAGACCTTCCTGTCAGCAAAGATTTTTCTCCAGCAGAAAAGAAGGAAAATTTACATTAGTGCTTACAGTGCTTGGTCCTTTCTCCAGTGCTATTTCTGAAAATTACTTTCATTTTCAATGAGAGACTGGATGAAGTGAAAGTCCACAGTGAAGAAATGTCTAAAACCACTTTTTTCATTCAACTTCAGATCCTATGCAGCATGCTGGTAGTAGGACAATATTATTGTTTTATAGGAGGAGACTGGATTACAAAGATGGGATCAATCCCACTGAATTTACACATCAAGAAGTTAGCTGTAGGTACCCTTTAGAGTTGATGAGAAAGAACTGGTTTCCCCAGAGGGTGAATCAGTGGCAGATGAATTTTCTTTCAGAGCCTGTGGCAACTAACTTTTAGATACCTAGAGTTAGGCCATGTGAATGCCACCCTGCCTTACAGAAATCTTTAGCAGGGGAAAGACAGGAACTCAAGAATCCCAAGTCCACAGCCTGATTGCTGGATCATCTTCCCTTATTTAAATTCCTGATTTATTAATGAAACAAAGATGTGCAAATAGCTTCATGCACGTTATTAGTGTGGGGAAGCTGGGAATGCAGATGATGTTCAACTGGGTAACCCATGGTAGCTCTAGCTGTTACATTCAGGAAAGCCAGCAGGGCAGTGCTTAGGGCAAGGTGTATGTTCTGCAACCTGAAAGGAGCCTAAAGTAGCAGAAACTTGGACCTTGCCAGTTTTTCTGTGCTGTAGGGAGAAGGTCTGGTTTTCTTTACATGAGATTGTGCTGGAGATGAGCCTAGCTATCATACTGGAGGTGGAGGTCTTTGGAAAATACAGATCTCTGCTAAGTTAATCTTACAAGATTTGAACAGTTGTGAAACTTAAGGCCAGAAATGACTGCTTCAAATATATTTTAAAAGTGCTGTTAAATAATGGCTGAATGTAACCAGCAAAAACATTTTAAAAAACCCAGACAAACATTTGCTACTGCACTGAAATCAGTGAGAGGTTTATATTAGGGACATGGAAATTTTCCCTTTCCCTTTAAACATTTTGAATGATTTCTATCAGCAAAAAAGATTAAATTGGACAACATTTCAACAAAGTGTTTATTAATCTCATGCAAAGAAATGGATTTTGCATCACCTGTGTATATATGTATTTATCATCTCGTTAGAACTGATGAAAATCAGTTTTGTTTAGCTTGGTAAGTGCCAAGATCTAAAAGAGGTCTGAATGATGGTAAAATGATATCATCACTTTAACATCAGTGAGCAGGAGTTGTTAAAATGGTCATTTCTTTTCAGTGCTTCACCCATGAGAAATCCAATCTTATCCTTGTAGTAACCAGTATTAGCACAGGGGAATAGAAAGGAACATCTGGAGGCAGAAAATCCATGGCATTGACCTGGGGAGGTCAAATTGTGATACTGGCCAGGATTGGGAGAGAGGGGGTGGGCGAGGTTAAAGGCCAGATTTAAATCCTGATAGATTAAATGAAGCTCAGAGAGGGACTCAGGAAGTAATAAGGGATTCCTAACCCTGCCAGCAAAGGGTTTCTGTAAGCCTGCAGCTTGATCGTTCTTCTGGCCTGGGAGATGAAGACTTTGCTGATTAGCATGCAAATGCAACAGCACTGTAAAAAGTTCCAGATGATTTTATGACTAAGCCTTGCTGCAGGGAAAAACAGGTTTGACAATATGCATTAGGAAAGGAGAGGTGATCGAAATTAGGTGTCAGTCTACAATCAGTGTGCTTGGGAAGGTACACCGCAAGAGGTGCAGGTACATGGGACACAAGAAAGAGAATTCTGCAAACAGAAGCACGGACTGAAAAGGGGAAGCCCCTGCTGTTTAAAAAAAAAATAATACTAGTCTAATAAATGCAACTTTCTGCTTGGCACTAATGAAGCAGATTAATAAGGCTATTAGAGCCCATATGGCCACAGAGATTTTCTTAGACTAAACATTGCTAATGAATGTTTTCACAAAGTAGTGTTTACACTCAGGCATATTTCACCCCTGGAGTGGCCTCCTACGTGAGGTAACTGCAGTGTTTATCTTCATGCATCAGATGCATCATCTCTCTGTGAAATAACTATTATTCCCATTTCACAGATAGGAAAAGTGAACCAGAAAAGCAAAGACCAACATTTGCAAAAGCCACCTCTCACATCAGGCCTTGATTTTTAATAATCTCTGAGATTATTAAAAAAGCCAAGTTTTTAACTACTAGAATGAGGCCATGAAGAGGGTCAACAGTAGAGCAAGGGCTAGAGTGCAAGCATGTCCTGGTGTCGGTTCTGTGTGCGACTAGGTGTTGTAGGAGAGGTTATTCTGTCTGCTGCTTGTTAGAGCCAGCTCTGCTGCAGGCATCCAACTGCTCAACAACTGGTGGCAGTCCCCACAGTGGCAGAGGCCTCCCCTATAAACATGTATTCCTCTAAAAATAAATAACTCATAACCTTACCAAAAATGGTTCAGTGACAGGACGCCAGCACAGGTTGTCTAAGTCACATACCTGTTTAACTCTATGAGCTTTATGGGTTTGACCTCCCGACACAATGGCTATCTTTCTTGCCCAGCACTTCTAGCATCCTAAAGGGAGGCCAGTCACATTTAAGTTCAAAATTGCGGCCTGGCTGCTTGGGTTCAGGCAGTCAGATGTGAAAACATACTAGTTTCATTCTTAAATGGAGATTCAGTTGGCTGCTTATCTGCTGAACAAACGTATCTGCAAAGATAACAGGAATACCAGCTCTAGGCAGCATGCAGAGCCCCTGTTCCACTTTCTCCTCTCATAGATTTCTCAGCGTTCTGTGTCTACATGCTTCCCTGTCATTTTGATCTCTGTGTCCCTACACAGTCCTGACCAGTCAAGATAAGGCTTTTCTTTTGCTCTCTCTGGAAACGGAGAACCTTAAGCCCTAAATCTCCCTGAAAATAACTCTGTTGTAATCTTTCCTTAAAGATTTCTAAAAGTTCTTGTCCCTGGTTTTGCAGTTTAGATTGAGTATGTGGTGCATATTCAGACTCTATTTTCTTTTAGCTGACTTCACGTATAACTGCTGCTTTGTTGGATTTTCCATGTAGTGAACTACTGACTGAACCCTGCCACAGCATTAGTGTCTAGGTCTGATGAAGTGGCTATAAACATGAACACTATTATGTTGTGTTTAACTGTGAGTGCAAATGTGTGTTTAACTGTGAGTGCAATTGTGTGTTTAAAGACAAGTTATCTTTGAAAATCAGACTCAAAGTGCACATTTATCCTGAAAAATTGAGGAGAATTCAGCTCAAGACCAGCACATAAATACCTGTATGTTAATGTATGTATGAGCATGCGCATGCTTGTGTGTGTGCGCCCTGTCCAGAGACAACTCAGAAATACAACTAAAATCATACCCCATCGATGTGAAGGGCAAGGTAAGAGCGAAAACAGATGCATCAGCTCTCTCCCAGGCAGTTACCCTGTGGAAGGAGGCAGACCAGCACAGCAGGTAGCAAATGTCTTTTTCCGGAGCATGGAAGTGACTGGTGTGTAGGCAGGCATGAAGGAAAAACCTGCCTTACTTTTATTGTCAGTCTGCCTGTCAAACTACCTTGTTAGGCAGGGACAGTAGGATGGAAAACAGACCAATATTTAGCTTCTTTTTGTGTGTATGTGTGAAGGCAACAATTCTTAGAAAGGGCTTATTACAAAAATGTACTTGGCAGTGCCAGAAATTAAATGTACAGGGTTAAGATAGAGAACCATACACATGGCAATACAAAGAGGAAAGAGAGAGTTAGACCTTCTTCTTAACCCAGAGCTTCTGGTGCTGAAACATTTGTTCTTTCCATTCTCAACTGTGATTGAGCCCTGCCATGGGAGTGCCTTATTTATTCATGGGGGGGAATGTCCTCCATGCTCGATTCCTTGCTGGAGTCTGTGCTTTTGGTGCAGGACTGAAAGTAAAAGAAAGATAAAGTAATAGGCAAGGGAGAAGAGAGCTAGAGCAGGATGCTGTTTATTTTCCATCCACCCTCACATTGCTAAAGGACAAGAGCGGGATAGGAGAGGGGAATCCTCCAACTATACCAGCTTTTGGACAGAGACCACTTGCTTTTCCCTGATGCTTGTGAATGTCACTTCTCTTTTGTGACAAACTAATATTCCTCTTGAGCAGGGTGACAAGGACATTATAGGAAGATTGTCTGATAAGCACAAGTTCTTGGATGGGAAACGATGCTGTGGTGGCATTGCTGATGTGTGTGTGTGGCCCCTCAGCTGATCCAGGATTGTCAAAGTCTCACTGTGCTCTATGGACAGGGTGAGAAATAAAACATTTTATCATTAAATTACATATGACTGAGATTGGCTGAATTAACATATCCCAGTGCATGAGAGCTGTATGATAGGAATGAAGATCACTCCTCAGCTGCTCATTATTGCAAAAGTGTCTGTTACACAACTGAGGTTAGATATTAGTAGTCCCAGTTGCTGGCAGTGTTTGATTTGCACAGCAGCTTTAATTCTTCAAATATTTCACACTTATGGCAGTTGTTGGACCTTTTGTGCTTTTGGTTTGATATGGTGAATACATCTTTTTAAGAAGCTTTTCTTTTAAAATTGAACAGTAAAGCAAAAAAGCCTTTTACATCACTTATGCACAGTGGATAAAGCATTTCTGCAAAGTTTGGAAAAGGTTTATGTTTTCCACTTTTTGACATTTGAGAAGTAAGTCTTGATTTTGCTTTTTTGCTGAATAAGTGGCTGAGGCCATCACTGCATGGCAGCAGGTTGCAATGAAAGCAAAGGCAAGTTAAAAAAAAGGTCATGTTTAGTGAGAATGTTCTGAATTCTGTTAGTATTTAATACCCACTTGCCTACCTAAGTATTTCAATACCGTTTATCACCACGGTGCCTGAGTGCTTCTCAGACTTTAAAAAAGTGTATCCTTGTCTATTGTTCTGAGATAGTATATAGCAGTTCTATTGGGGTGAGATTTTCATCACGGACAGATCAAACAGCAGATTCTTCACAAGTGTCAAGGTGGGAAAACTGGTAATTTAAGGCTTCTGAAGGAAAGTCCAAAGTTGTACATACAAAGCAACATGAGATTGTTGTGTCTCTGTATCCTGCAAGTACCCTTCAGCTCCTAACCCATGTGGTCACCTTCTTTTCTTCTTGATAAAGCATTAGAGGAAAGCATTCTATTTGGGAAATAGAATCCAGCATCCTTTTCCCTGACATCAGTTGGGCAGAGTTTGTGTTCCAGTTCTGCCAGCAGTGAGCGGTCAGTAAATATGTGAATGAAGTGAAAATATGTCTGGGGCAATCAGAAGAGATCTCTTTTATCAATTTCCCCTGTATCTTAGAAAAAATTAATATCAATCTGTCTCTTTCAGGCAGGATTGCATGGACAGTAGGTTTATTTGCATTTAGCATTTCACTGTTGGCAAGAAGTGTTTTTGCATTAAGCATTCGACCATTTGACCGGCAAATTTTGCTGCCATCATTTAAAAAGAGGTGAACATCATCAAAAAACCTCCCAGGTTAAACTGGACAATAAATATAGGTAAGAGTTTGCACAGAGGAAGCAGGCTGCCCAGTGCACATGTACTCAGCTGGGTGCCGTTGTCACAGGTACTGGTTTTGTATCTGGTTCCCCAGCGTGCTGTGGAATTTGAATTCCTCCCTTCACACAGCATGGACAAGCTCTCACACTCATTTTACTTCAGGCTCTTTTGCAAAGGCAAATGGCACTGCTGGAAACCAATCAACATAATTTTTTACTCTTCACAGAGGTCTATTAGCAATCATTGCTGCAATCTTGGGCTATAAATGGGGACAGGAGTATTCCTCAATTCAAACCCAGAAATGTTTTGTATTTTCTATAAAATATTATTGCCTTGGCTTGTCTCTGGCCAGCCTCTTTTGGGGCTTTTTGTGTTTTCTATTTTTCCCTAGATGCTGTAGCTGGCTGTCAGATAGGGAGATGCTGCTGAGGATATTGAAAAAGCTCAAATGATAATGAATAGGAAAAAGCTAACTCTACTGTCACTGCTATTGTAGAAGCCTTGCACAACCTCTTCCTATATATGTGTACAGGAACAGAGTACAAAATTAGTTATATTCAATGAGACACAGACACTTAGTTTTTATGCTGCCTGCCAATGGAGAAGAAAATAACCGTTTTCACCATACAAAGACAGACACAGCTTTCATAGTGCAAAATCCCAATGCAGATTTATCATGGCTAAGCTAAGCAAAGTTGTCCTTAGGGCAGGCTCCATCTAGAAATTTTGTTGGCCCAAAGTTTACAGCCAAACAACTAGTTCATGTTAAAGACAAACAAGCAACTTGTTTATAGTGTAAGAATGCAACCTAAGTGATTTGCCAAATCCCATGAAGGAATTCTGTGGAGTAGGGGTGTATGGTGTTACATTCCCAGGTGACTCCAGGAACCACTGATCAAATTTCCTTTTCCTATTGAGTATTTATATTGAGAGCAGTTAACTTAATTCATAAATGCAGGTTTGGCTAAAAGTTTCTCTGAGACTCAAAGGGAAGCCATTTGATTTTCATCCCTTGCCCTGGCTTCTCTGAGAGCCTGGGGATGAAGGCTGTGGCTTCTTTTACACATGCAGCCAAACTGCTTCACTGTGCCCATTTGGATAGGATTTAAGCCTAAAATGAGTGTGAAAATTTAAATTCTCATGTATTACAAGAGCTTGCCCATTTATCAGAATAAAAATTATAAGGATCATTAATTTGTGCATATGTAAATTAGGAACCGGAGAGGGTTTCCTAATAACCAGTGGTAGCATGTGATATACTCCATCGCAGTCATACCAAGGATGAAATGTGTTGATTGCCTCCAGGGTTAACCCTGCAGCTTTCATGCCGCGCAAAAGCAGCTTGTTCTGCTCACCATGTGGCACTAGAGCACAGGCAGGAAAGGTCACACGAGCAATCAAGATCAGCATATCCTTACTCAGGTAGGGACCCCCTGTGGCTGTAGGATTAGCTGCAGAGTCTGAACTGACTTTGAATACATGTTTACTTTTAAATGTCCTGACTTTGTTGTAGACATTTTTTGATTCATTAATCTGTGTCCGTATTTGCCATGAATTTGGACAATGCTTGCTGTTTCTTGCTGTTTGTCTGGTTTTTGTCCTTGCTGGGTTTTTGAAAAATGAAAACAGGAGGAATTAAAAGGTTAGATTATTTTGATGACGTGTCTCCCTGCAGGAGTGAGGCATAATCTGACAGGCTGCTTTGAGAGCTTTGCTGATGATGTAACTTTAAGAAGGATTCTACAAGAAAACTAATAGTAAGCATCTACAATTATTAGATAATATTTTTTTAAATATAAGTGAAATTTTCTAAAATATTTGGGGTTTTAGAGGCATAAATTCGGTTGGGGTTAAGAGGAGCTGTACATCTGACCCCCTGGCATCATATCTAGAATTTTGGTACATGAATTTCAAATTGAGACTTAAAGGCCAGACAAAATTTACTCTTGCCTTTTCTCTTTACCATTCCCACAACATTTGGTTAAGTTGTAAAAGCACATTTGCTTCCGCATCCCCGCTACCACTTCGTCCTCTCAGCACCTGCCCTGCCCAGCACTGGAACAAGGGGCAGCAGCGCGTACGTGTAGTGCTGTCTCCAAGGCAGATATTTGTCAGGGAGAAGACACTGACTTCCTTGTTTCCTTAGCCCTGGAGATCCTTGCACTCTCATTGCTGAGTCTCCCCAGGGAGGTGGGGGTGCTGATGCCTACCTTGGGAGGAGAATAGCATTTAATCTTATCATCTGTCTCAGCTGACATCCCTGCTGATGCTGGAGAGTAACTCTGGGAGCAACCCCCAGACAGCAGTGCAAGAGATGTCTGTTCCAGAGGATCCTCTAAATGAATCCTCAACATTCTGGACAATTATGGATTGTGACTCTCCCATTTTTCCGCAGGCAGAGAGCTTGTGTAAAAACTGACTGACATTTAAAAATGCCAGCAATCTTATTAATTCTTCAGTTCAAGAAGTGTTTCTTGGGGCTTTGTATGTGGGATGCCAGTCAAAGGACAGAAGCGTGATGCAGGCACACTGACAGAACCAAGCTCTTTACACAAATACTGGAGTCCTTTAAGTCTTACTTCTTTAACTGAGAACGGACTAACTGAGAAATGCACCTGTGAAGGTTAAGGCACCTAGTGCCCCTGAGAGTTACAGCTGTGTGAATACAAGCTCTTTTGTGCTCTGTCCCATCATTGACCTCTTTCTGCCTTGAGAAGAGCCCCTTCTGCAGGAATTAAAGGCTATTATGTCTTCTTGCTAGCACAGAGATGTGCTGCTGCTCTTCCTCGTAAGCAGAGTGCACTAATACAGATTACTGTCCACCAGTAATTTGAACGGCATGACTAACGTATTGCCCTTATTCCAGGATCACAAGTTAAATTCAAACCAGAGGACAGTATGTGTCAGGGCTTTTCTCTACTGGAGGATTGAAAGGCAAAGCACATTAAAATGTCTGTTTCCTCTTCTCACTTCCCAGTTTGTGGTAACTGGCACTCTAGAAAAGCTGTAGCTCTTTTCTGAGGAGATCTGGGTTCAGTTAAGCACCTGCCAGAAAAAAATGCAACCCTTCCCCCACCCCACCTTTATTATTTGCTGTGTGCTGAGCTGCAGTTATTTCTCTGCAGTGGAGGCAAAGGGAGGTAGTTTCCAGTGGATGAACTGTTCTGTGAGCTGCCTTTGTACAGCTCTCACTGCCTTTACTGAGAGCTGCCGAGCAGAATTTGGTCCTAAGCTGAACTGACAATACAGTTCAGAGAATACAGCACGTTCCCCTTCTAATGGCTGCTTCAATAGATAACTTTGGCATATGCTGCTGCCAGCTTATTGTTACTCCTTTATCTTGAGGAGAGCTTGGTGCCGGGGTGGTGATTCAGAGACTGCTGTTTTTCCATGCCAGTTAAAGTGACTGGGATTGTGCACGATTACTCTATGCCAGATGTACGGATATTCTGATGTCAAATTTGTTATTCTGTATTGAAAATCATTCTCAGTGGTTGGTAAGTATATTGTTTTGTTGGATGTAAATCTAGCCATGTGCTGCACATATAGAATCAGAGCCAAGGTTATTTCACTTCTAAATCTCCAGTGACCATCTAGTAAATGACAGCTCTTGAAGTCCTGAGTCTATTGGCAGAAAATACAACTGTAGATCATTCTTAAAGGAATGACTCATTGCAGTAAGGTTAGGAGAGAAGAGAGTGAAGAGGTTTCTCTAGTCGGTTGATTGGGTTTATTAATGCAACAGGTACTACTGCATTAGCAATTAAATTTAGTGTGTAGCAAATGAAAAAATCAGATGCCTTCCAGTTCCTGCCATTGGTATGGAGCTGCTTTTTGTTGAAAATGGGAAGGATATATGAAATTATCTCAGGGTAAGAGGTTATGCGTGCATTAAGGTGGTAACCAGCCTCATATAGGCTGAGCCATCTGTAAGCCATGGGTGCTGGCCACAAATTGTAAAGACGCTGTCTGTGGGGTAGCGCAAGGTCTTAAATCCTGTTTTTGAGAGCTTTTATTCTTTGACCTGATTCACTGCAGGGGAATGAGTTTCAATTTAGAATAAATTTTGACCCTAATAATTGAAAGTTAATCTCACTTTATTTTACATAATGTTTTATGATAATGCAATTGTAACATGTTTAGTGTGGAGCATAGGGGGCAACAGTCTACAGAAGCTGACATTTTGCATAAAAGAAACAAAAAGAGGTCCTGTGTTTATCTACTCAAACTGATAGCAGCAGTTGAGAAGATTAACCTTTTTAATAATGACTTCCCCTCTTTTATGTATTTTTTGGGGTGGTCTCTTGTAGGTATTCATTTGTGACACTCAGCAATTACATTATGTGCAGTATGGTATATGTGAACTGAATAGTTTACTAGGTCAAGCAAATGCAGAAGAGATCGAACCAAACAGGGTGAAAAAAATGAACTGTAACAGAAGTGTATTGCAGGTCAAGTGCTGCTTGAATGAAGCAATGTATTGGTGTAAGCTGCTAGATAGAAAATACTTTCCTTCTTGGGGAGTTATCAGAAAACATGCACTCAGTGAACCAGAAAGCTGCAAAATTATTTAATAAAATTAATCCTCAGCTGTGAATAGCAAAAATGTCAGACTTATTTTGCATCTAGATTTTCATCCCAGCAAATACAAATTTATCCCTGGATTCCTTTGTCCTGATTTTAACATTTTGCTCTGTTGTACTGAATATAGTTTTATACCCAGTCCATGTTTTCTTAATAAGTGTCAAGTTAGCGTGAAGAAATAAGGAAGCATGTTTTCAAGTAGGATTTAAAACCACAATATTTGTGTTTAGATATATTTTCAGGTGTAAGCCAAATAATTTCATTACATATCCTTATACATCTGATACTTGCTTTCTTTTACTCGTCAGCACAATCTTGTGTTTTCCACTGGGCTACTTGTGTTGTGGAGGGAGCACCTACATGGATAAGAAATAGAAGAAGGGATGCAGCTTGCTGGTCAGTGGATGATACTTGTTCTCTGTGCCCAGGCTACAGAATGTGAGTCTTCTCAAGCCATGCAGACTAAAACCTTTCAGTCCTTCAGGAAAGCAGGGCTCCTAAGGCTTGGGTGAAGACCATAGTTATTAGAAAGCTTGCTACTGATCCTCTGGGATCTGTGGGTCTTCTCCATAGTGCTGAGAAGGGAAGGCAGTGTGCCTTCGCTGCGATGTGCTTAATGTGTTGCTTACCCTGTGGCTCATTCCTTTGGGACACGGACCTGTTCTAGCTCCCCATTCCCTGGTGCTTGTCAAAACTTCTGTTTGCGGGCTGTTTTGGTTGCTATTGTAGCTTTGGAAATGGACCTGAATGTTATGGGATAGCCTTAGAGGTGTTCATGCTTATAAGCTGCACACAAGAAGATAATGCAAATACTAACACAAGCCTGCAGAGAAAATAAGGAGCTCTTGGAGTCTTAGGAAGTGATCATTTGAGTTAAATTCATTTGCTCCTCTACAGCTATGCCCATTCTTTGATCTACAAGATAAAAACATTAGTTTCTCACTCCCCTACCAAGATGTCCTAAAGGAGTATTTTCTCTAACTCCAGTCGTATCCGAAGTTGGATCGTTTCAAACAAGCTGATGCCACTTTGCCCGGCTCTGTCAGTCAGTCTCCATCTTCTGCTTCTGCTTTAGCCGTGGCATCTTTTATTCCTGCCACACCTTTCACCAGAGTGAACAATTGACTGGTCTGTTTTTACTGTTATCTCCACATCCCAGTTGTCTTGGCCTCCCCAGGCCACAACCTTTAAGACAGCAGCTTCTTGCTCCCTTTGGCAGCATAGGCATGTCCAAAGTATAAGGGAGTTTCTCCTCAACTGGGGCTTGTTCTTCTGCAATATTTTCCTTGTAAGTAGCCAGAGCAATTGCAGTAACTAGCACGTGGAGGGACCTTGCTTCCCCACTGACAGAAAGTGGCACTTCTGATGTCTTGCCCCTTCCTGGATCAGAGTGCATTCTTCTTGTTAAACAGTGGTCACCCACTTAATGATCTGCGTGCAGCCTGCTTGACTTCTTTTTCAGTGCCTGTGTGCACTGGATCCAAAGGAGCACTCTTGCGTTTGGTACTAGCAGGACTGAAGGACTGGCAGCTGCCAGCCCCATTAACTCCTCTCACAGCCCTGTTCTGAATTGAGGTGACCTGTGTGCATGGCTGGATTCAGAACTCCAGCAGCAGCAGCTGAAATCATCAGCATTGCCTCTGTTCAGATACTGGAGCTGCCAGTATTGATGTTCATATTCTCTGTCTCAGCTCGAACAGCTCCCTTTAAAAATTCTTCTTTGAACTCCCCTCTGCTTCGTTTTCCTTGGGTGAAACCATCATTGTGTTTCAGTCAATGTCAAAACACCCCTTGAATGAACAGAATTACGACAGGATGGGGAGGGCATTATTTCCCTGCCTACATGGGAATGGTTTGGGACTGAAATCATTGGTGCTCTTTGAAAGCTGAGTTATTTCCAAGAAGATGCCTTAGGAGTGCAAAATGTTATTGGAATATGCATTATTATTTTGATTTTCACCTGTCAGTACTGACATCAGTGACAGGAAAGGGCACTATACTAGAAATACGATCTGCTCACTTTTCCCTAACATGATGCAGCACAAAGACAGGTGATTGTTACGCGCTGCTTTTACTTGGTAGTCGGTCCCAAAGGGTATTGTATTGCTGGATGACATTGTGCTGGAGTCTCTGTGCTTGATTTTATTTTGAGTAAGTCATGCCTCTTTATACATAGATGATGAACCCACTTTGAACCTGGTACAGGCTGCACAGTATTATTTAAAACATGAGCGTCTGAGCATGCCTGTAAGTGAAGTTCTCTCATAAGTATAAGCTGCAAACCCTTATTCAACATTAAATCAAATCAATGTTAATTTGTGAACTAATTAGCATTTCAGGCTTTTTTTCAGCAGTGTGGTGATTTTGTGTATAATGCTATGTGATTGTACCGAAGTACATAATTATGGAGCTGAATACATTGTCTCCTGCTGACATGTTGCAAAAGGAGTTTCTTTCAGCAAAGGATGCTCACTACATCTGAATTAAAATAAAGATACACATCCGAGTCCCATGCATCTTATCCATATTAAATTGATGTAATGTCAGAATCTAGGGGCCTTGTTGAACAAATGGCCTGAATATATATTAACTGAATTTACTCATTCATAATTCTACTTTATTTTAATGAGGAAATGGCAGGATATCCTTTGGTGTGAGACAGATGATAAGACAGGTATTTTAAGTGGGGAATAAGCATCAAAGAAAACGAAGTGGTTCAAGGAGAATTTTTTTTTTAAACTCTGAAGTCTGAGCACTGGAGTACAGGAACTGTCAGTACTTGCTCAACTCAGTGTTCATTCTCGCCCAGAATCCTCTCCCTGGCAGCGGCCAGCACCAGGCAGCTGGAAATGGTATAAGAAATTCCATCAGTTCTGTAACAGCTGTCTCTCTTACGGCAAAACTGATAGAAGCCTCCTCTACATTTACCTATATTTACCTAGCAACAAGCATTTCAATTTAGATACCACTACCCACGCTTCAGTTTTCTTCAAAAAATAGTTCTAATAATATTTATGTCCTTTGTGATCTATATGTTGTCTTTGATGACACTGATTTTTTATAAGTAACATGGTTAAGATAAAAGCCTCTTTCTTGCCATAATGCAGAATGGACAATCTGCACCAACAGGCTGAACATTGCACCTATCTAATATAAATATATGAGTAGTAGTAATGCAGCCTCACCTATGTGTACAGTCAGTAACCTGTTTAAGAAAACCAACATAAAAATTGTAAAAGGTTTCTGCAAAATTGAAGGTGAGCATGTGCATATAGTTCCCTATTAGATCCCTGAGTCAATCAGCAAATTTCATGTCCCCGGATGACCTTTGCCCAGGTGAGTTACTGCTCAGCTGCTCACAGGAGTCAAAATATGATTGATTGTTGTGCTGCGGACTCACTGGTCTCCTCCTGCTGATTTTGCCTTGATGGAGGTGAGTATGGGACTGTCAGAAACTGTTTTGGGTGTTTGTCCTTTTGGACTGACAGGCTGTTCTTGCACCAGACTGACTCAGACAGTCAGAATTGCACAGAACCATGATTCACATCCTTCTTCATTATTTGAAGAATTAAACACTCAAAAGTTTTGGGGTTTAAATGATCAGCTCCAGCTGTCTGGGTTAGACTCTGAATGAGTTGACTGTGACAAGTCATACTTCCGAGCTGTTGTTCTGGCTCTTTTTGTAGACTGTTTTTCTGGGTTCTACTTCCTTCCTAGATCTGACTGATCTGGGGCTGACTGCGATCAGAAAGAGAAAGCCTAGAGACTTCAATTTTTAGTCTAGTGTTACAAGAAAATGAGGCATGTTGGATCTTTCTATCTGTATACATGTTCTATTGGTCTTTTTTTGAAAACTTTTGAAGCCCTCAACTAATTTCAACCAAATCTGACAGACCATTAAGTTCTCTCAGATTACCTCTGAAGAAAACACAGCAGTATGGGCTCATTGCTTTGGTAGATGTCCAAGATCTGTAGGTAACAGGCTACATTGTTTATCCAGCCCTGAGAAATGCCGTTATAGACTGAGATTCCAAAGGTCCTGACTGACTCATGTGAGAGGTGCTGGAAGTCCTGTGGCTGGGTATTAGCTTTCTCCAAGTCTCGCCTGTGAAATTCTGTTGCCTACAGAATCAAACAAAGTAGTCATGACAGTACAGCCACCTTGTTCTCTTTTGTGCTTCAGTCCAGCAAGTCATGTAACTTCACATGATTCAGCTGTAGTCATCAAATCTAGTAACATCGGCCTTATAGTAAGATAAACACCGAAACATATTTATTTATTAAACCTGCCCTTCCCTTAAATCAGTCAATGAACTATCTCTGTTAAAATTTAATGACATTAAATTGTTGATTTTTACTTTAAAAGTTCTAGCAAAGGGCTAAAAATATGAGCGTAGGTTTAATGTCCATTGCGCTCTTTGTGAATCTAAGCCCACCTGTTACCAAACTCTCATGCTAGTTCTGGGCATCTGCATTATTAGATGCAAACTGGATGAGAGGAGAACTGACCTTGATTTTCAGTTTTCACCATAACTTTCTTACATTTGTATGTTTAAGCATTTAAAAGGTTTAACATTTCTCCCAGGTACATTTTATGGTTGATTGTACACAGTGCTACCTTTGTGCAAATACCCCAATATGCCAATATTTTCAATGCAAACAGCAGAAAGTTGAACTATTTAGAAAAATACAATTGAGCCCAAGAACCGTGCTAATTATATCCTTGGTTATTTTCACACAGAGAAATATTTCAATCTACACTCTGTGTTTATATGCTAAAGATGTTTCTTCTTGTCTGAACTAGCAAATATACCTCAGGGAGCTTTATTTTTGGTTACGGATTTAATGCAGAACATTATTTGCATCACAGAAGGATCACATCTTCCCCTTGCCCATTTCAGCTTTTCCATACCAAACCTCAGGCTTTCCTATTATTTGTAAAATTGCTTTTGTTTCCAGTTGGGATCAGATTTAGAAATTGAAAGATCAGGGCATATTAGAATTTGTAGTTAGGGGAGAATTCTGCTCCAAGTGCAGAATGCTAAACCATGGGGGGGAGGAGGGGATGCACAAAACAAAGGAAAGGGTTTAGAACATTTTTTTTTAATATCTGATTGCTATTACCCTGCAAAAGAGCAAGAGATGAGGACAGGATGAGTAAGGTGTAAAAGCAGGGAAAGAAGTATATTCTTAAATAGTGTAGATAATGATTTTATACTTCCTAAATTTTGAGGTAAGTGATGTTGCCTATTTGGGAAGAAAGCCCTGGCTTATCAGTCAATTAGAAACCTTCAGGACATATTTCAGGGAGAAGGTGCAGAGAAAATGTTCATTTTTAGATATTCATGGAGAAATTGTAAGAATGTTCCAGTTCGTGCAGCCAACACTGATCTGCTTCACCATTTCCCTGTCATCTCCCTGTTTGCAATGAATTTATAAATGAATTTTTAATTGGATTCTACTGTTATTAGCAGTCTTTTTTTTTAATTCTAGGCAAATATCACAAAATTACTGGCAACTCTAGAGATAAAGTCTGCTCTATTTTCTAGCAGCAGCTGCAATATCAAAGGGGTTAATTTAGATCATCAAGGTTTCATCTTCTTGCCCTCTAAGGTCTGATTCATAAAGCTGAAGAGATGGATTCAGAAATTTCCAGAGACAAATGGGGGAGAAAATCAAGATATATGAAAAAGGGGGGTGGAAAATTAAGTTTTGTCTCAGTGTATGTGGTTACCAAGCAGGGCTTGAAATTCACTTATGTTCTTGTGCAGATAAGGTGATGAGATGTTTCCCTCAGCAAAAGGGCAGTCTTCATATCCTGGGCCAATTTTGAATATTGAAACAGATCAATGATCCATTTAGTCTCCATCACTGGCTAATGCTAGAGAGAAAGGCAGAAATCCTTGATGATGCATTTAACAGTTTAAAACTACAGAGATGGGATTGCTTCCAGCTAGTGTTTGTCTTCTACCCCTAAAATATAAATACTAATCAGTCACTATTGTAATGCTGTTCTAGCTCATGTATTTGTATATGAAGTCAATACTAAACATCTTGCTGAGCTTTTCTAAGTACCGTGCTCTGCTCTCAACATCCCACAGGTTCCAATTCAGCAGGTTAATTAAACACTGTTTAACTACCACTGTCTTTAACTAAACACCATCTTTCTATTAACTTTAATTTAGTTTTGCTCTAAATAAGCATTTGAATCTTTGTGAAAAAAACCCATCCAAAAATTGGTGTAGTTCTAAACCATCCAGCTCAGAGAGTACAAGATGTAATAGACAGTTATGCTTGAATCTTCTTCTTAACTGAAAGGAAATACAGGCAATGTTCTTAATGTCTCCACTGGGACAATTATATTGGCAGCATCTGACTTGGATTCGATCAGGTTTTGCTTTCCAAATTCTGAACAGAAGAATTCTGAAATTTGCTGATCACGTTGCTAAAGCCTGAGATGTTAGAGGTAGTCTAAAAAGATTCTGAGGTAATGCTGGTGCTTCCTAAAATCATGCAGATGTGCCCTGTTGTGGTGACCACTGGATATAGCCATGCACCCTAAAGCTGTGGTGACCCAAAGAACATATGATGCTATTTTCAAAAGAGTAGTTTGAAAGAGGGCCATGATAAGTTACTGTTGCACAGAGAAAGAAAATCATCTGTTCTCTGTGTCTCTGGTGGGAAGGATGTGGTGAATGGTGCTGGGCTTAAATATCCATTGTGTGGATATAAATTCAAAGAGAAGGTGAACAGAAACAGGGGGGGTCACAGCAAAGTGCTAGGTTATTATTCCAACCAAATCAAGACAAATCTAGGGCAGTTCCACTGATTTTTTTCTAAAACTGAAATAAAAATTCAATCCTAACAGCGGTGGGCTACTGGCAAGCCCAGACGGGTGGATGTTGTGTGCTGGTTGATTCTGGCTGTGGTAGTTTATGCTTCACTTGCTCAGCCTCCTACCCTTGTGAAACAGCAAAGGTAGTGCCAGGACTGCACGAGTGGAAGAGGAGGAGGAGGAGGAGGAGGAATGCTGCCTTAGAGAGGCACTGGAGGGCACAGGAACACTGGGGGAAAACACGAGTCTGGGTCTTGGTTATTTCTACCACAAATAATTTCTGCTATTTGTTGTCCACTTGGTTATTTGGATTGATATTGACTGAAGCTGCACTTGTTACTCTACTACATCATGATGGTCGTAAATGATAAACATGAAACCAAGAATATAATCAAGAAACCAAGATATAGGAGAGACTTCTGGACCTTGTATTTAGGGGCAGAAGAAGAGGTGATCAGAGAAGGAGAAAGAGAGGGCTTGGAGTGACGTTCTTTGATGTGTTTTTACTTGAAACATGAAGGTGGGAGGAGAAAAAGAAGATGGTTTTGTTCATTTGAATCAGTCATGAGAAAAGACCAAGCCTTTGCATACCATCCTTATGCACCCTGTTTTATGCCTTAAAAATGTATATGCTCTGAGAAAGGATAAATTCATAGAGCAAACAGTGAGTATTCTTTAACTGCAAAACAGGCTCTTAATTGAACAACCAAAGCCTGACTACGTTATGTCTAGATTAATTTTACAGTGGTACCAGCAGTCAGATAACCCTCTTCTTTCCTTCACAAACAGCAGACAGCTAGTAACCCAGTGAAAGCCCTATATTTAACCTTTTTCATTTTCTTTTTTAAATGCTAATTTCAGTCCTATCCGGTATATAGAACAGTTGCAAGTTTAGACACAAAACCAGAAAATGCCAGTGCTGCTCTTATTTTTTTGATTATGCACAGAAAAAGTCCAGGCTGTTTCTTCCTGCTTGCTTTTTCCAACATAAAGGACAGAAACGAGCTAAATTTCTGCCTAGAGAATTCTCAGCACAGGTGTGCAGGCTGAGGGATAAATTCCCTGAGCAGTGGAGAGGGGAGCAGTTGTCAGCCAGTTTGAAATTTTGGGGTTTGTTAATTCTTATGTTACTGACATGCCTTAAGTCATCAGATCACTTTGTTTTATTAGCAGAAAGAAATTCTCTCTGTTATTCTGCTCTTTAAACTATACATTCCAGCAAATTATAAGCATAACTTAGAGATGGCTGGATCTCTCCCTAAAGAGTTGATGAATGGGAATGATAAACTGCAGCAACGTGTGAGGAAAGCCTTTTCACTTCAGCTCTACCCTGACAACTACCTTCAACAGTTAGAAGTGTCTGGTCTACTGTGGTATCTGGTTTCTGTATAATGGCACAACTGAGTTCAGAGAGTGGTACGGACTCAAGTTGTTGCCTATGGAAATGATGGTCTATAATTATGTTTCTTCTCCACCTAACAAATAACTTTTTCACTTAGGGACGCTCCTTATTCTATGAGATACCTCTGGAGGAACCTCCAAGTGCAGGGATCTAAATGACCTTCTTCCCATTATATTTCCTAGGTCTAAAAGAAATAAAATCGTAATAGTGGTCTGTAAGGTATTGAGGGAGGAATGCAGACACATAGAATCCAGGATTAAGTTCCGATAGCATCTAAGTCTATTATCTTTTTGCATTTGCTTTTTATTGCGTGTCTGTGAATCCACATGGTTTTGTAAATTTTCCATTCCTGATGCATATCTCTTTATTCTTTGAGAAAAAAACAGCTGAGAATGTATGTATTGTTGAATTGACCTCATCAAATTCTGCCCACAGCCTTTAGGAAGTTAAAACAGAAAGTCGTGGAGCACCTGCACAGATTCTTGTTTACTTTAGAAAATCTTAAAGATTTAATAACAAGTGTTGTCTTGGTTTATTTCTAAGCTTTCTGAAACCATCCTTGCAGAGAGAAGACTGTTCAATGTGCTACATTTTAAATTAACAAGTTAATCTATAGCTTCTTGCTGAAAGTGAGGGGAAGCAATTACTGGTATGCATTAGATCACTTTAATTTCAGGTATACGTTCAGATATATCTTCATTGGCCCAAAGAAGGACTGGGGTTTGGACAGAGAGAGTGAACAGTGATTAGCCAAAGCAGCCCATGTTCCTTTTCATCATGAAGTTTAATCAGTTACTAGCTTACATGACATTTTTCAAAAGCTATTCATTACTCTTAAAAGATGCTTGATTCTGTGACAGTGCTGGCTGTGTTGTCTATTGTTGCTGCTTTTGGAATGAGACAGATACTCATTTATGTGTCATATCCAAGAAGATGCCATTAACAAAAGTCCCAGATTCAGTAGTTTGACCCAATATGAAAATTACGTATGTTGACCTACGTAAATGATACAAATCAATTAACAAGAGTTTTCCAGTTATTCTATAGCATGGGTGCCATGAACAACCACAATGCTCTCTTGTGCAGAGCAGCATTTCTCTTTGCATTTTTTTCTAATTTCTTCCTGGCACAAGTGTTTCTTGCCTAGAATTGTTATAAATTAGGTATTCTCGAGTGCTGGGATTTGCCTCACTTGTGGGACGAGAGTTTGTAAAGGTAGGGCATAGGGTCCCTCCTCCCCCTGGAAAAGAAGGAGAGCATACTGCTATAGCTGGATATCCCTGCTGCCTTTTCTCCATAGTGTCTGCAGAATTTCTCAGTGCTGCAGCGCATTTTCAGCTGCGTGTCTGAGTGCTGCTGGAGTTGCCACCTCATTTGCCAGGCTGGTGACCAGACCTGCATCCCATTATCCTTCTGTCCCCTCCCTCACGGCATCCTCGGAGCTCTGCAGTTTCTAATGACCTCCTACTTCTATCCTCCTTTTGGGTCTCAGGGTAAGTGAGGAAGAAGAGAAATTAATGGAGATGAAGCTCATTTTTAAAAAAATTAGGAACTGCTAATGTATGTGGTGGAACAGTGCAGTGTAAATTTCTAGGCATTACAAACAGGGAGGGCAATTTGTTTTATCTTGTTCTACTCTTTTTGCACAGCCATGGGCTACTTTGGGTGCAGGATGTTTCCTGTGGTTACCTAGAGCTCTATTAGCACATGTCCCACTCCTTGGACCTCATCATCAGATGTAGATGTAATTTATCTCACCGTGCCACGCCATTACTGAAACCCATTAGTCTATAAATTTCTGGGCTTTCTGGCTGGGTGAAGAGTCTATCTTGAAACATATGAATTATTTAGAAATAGAATTTCAAAAGGGAGCAGGTAGGAAGCACCTGTGACTGGGAGAAAACAAGAGTCTTCTCCAGCAGCATTGTTTCGATTAGCATTTTATATTTCTCTAGCACATGTGAATCATTTGGTTGCACTTATAGCGCAAAGTCATTTTGAGGTAAGCACCAGAGCAGAAGTGTTGTGTGGTACCTGGGGAGGTGCCTTAGGAGGAGAAGCAGGAGTGTTGCATGTTATGGTTACAACATGCCTATTTGGAGTGAATCTTAGTGGGTTCTTTAAACATGGAACCTCCTTTTCCTGCACACGCAGTATTTACTAATGCAGTTGACTTGCAGAAATGAAACTAAGGCTGTGAAACTGGGTAATAGAGGAGCTGCTTGATAGGCAGCCAGTGGAAATTCCAGGTGGAAACTAAAGCAGGTATAGAAGCAATAAGCTAATGGGAAACACTATGCCCGCTAATGAAAGGGAAAATAGCGATGAGGGAGTGTGAAGGGGGATTACTACTGAAGCATTCACACTTCTTTGCAGAGCTCCTGCTTTTATATTCAGATTACTTGATACGCTGACTTATGGAGTTTGCAGAGTTACTTTTTCTGTGGTATGAAGCTAGCAGGTGATTTTTTTTTCTTTCTTTCTTTTTTTTTTTAACCAACCGTTTCCAAAGGTTGGCTTTCTTTGCTTATAGTAAACATCCTAGTTTTAAATTCAGTAGTGTAAGGCATCCATCTCCATCTTTTACCCCTGCCTGCACTGAACTGTGTGCTTTTTGATGTTGAAAAAGATATCTCACAGAGATTGCAGCTCGCAGTTGGTAATGAGGAGGAGTTATCGTCACCATGCTATTCTAACATCTCAGTATGCTTTCTGTAATGTGAGAGGATTATTACTGATGCTCTGCTGGCTCTATTCATTGTTGTGAATGAATTATGCTTTTAAGATGGGCATTAGCCTAAAAATACCTCCAGTAACTTAGGTGGGGATTATTATTACTGATCGTGTTTATGGTTGTTAAGAGCCCCGTTGTGCCAAGCACTGTATGCAAGATGCTCTCTGCCCCAGTGAGTGTCTGTCTAAAAAGATATATTTAGGGTGGGGCCACGGATAAAGTGTACAAACAGGGTGATTTCATACAGCAGATACTTTTCTGCTAAAGAATATAAGAAAGACTGACATTGTTTTCCTTCTGATACTCTGGTTTGCCTGAAGAAAAGGGAGCATCTCTCCCCTGTATAGTTCTGGGTTGTGTGGTGTGGAGTACAGTCCTCCCACCAGGTATCTTAATGCTCACCTTTATCTGCTCCTACTGGCTGCAGTTTTGTTTGCTCTCTGTGTCACAGGATTGTGGGGTGAGGGATGGTGGGGAAGCAATGGCAGTGAGTGGTACCATGCAAGTCCAGCTCTGTTCAAGTTTGTCATGGTCTTTTAATGCTGAATTATTGAGCATTTGAATCTGGACATGCATTTCACCATAAACAGAGCATTTTAGAGAAGAAAGTGAGGAGTTCGGTTACTCAAGGCATTGCCATTGGATGGCTTATGGGGAAAGTTGTTGGGAGGAAACAACACAGACCAGTCCACGTGCTTTCTCATTTGCAAAGATTCAGTTGCTGTCTTATTTCTCCCATCATAAAATTGTCTCTCTGAGTTTTCCAGGTGGATGCATCACAGGGGCTGGAATGTAGCCTGACAGGTAGAAATCAAAAGCAGCATGTCTTAGTGAAGCTTTGTCAGCTGTGAATAACAAGAAACGTTTGGGGGTTTGTTCTGAAAATCCAGATGCCATCCATTGTCAGCTCTCAGCTTCTGCTGCCCTGGGCAAACCTCATAATATGTCACGGGCAGAACGTTTGCTGTGCTGTGTATCTTGCTCCCACAGACATTTGCCTAATCTGTCTGTATGGCAACTCTAATTTGGGTGTCAGCTCCTTACTGGAACGAAATCTCTATTGCCCTTGTAACCTGAAATCCGAGAACAATATTGAACATGTTCTGTGGCTACCAGGATGATTTGTGCTTAATTCTTAACAATTTAGGTGTCTAATTGCATAAAGTTAAAAAGCAAACACAAACTCTTTAGAGCATTATGTTTTTGCATAGTGATGCTGATAAATAAACCAACAGTGGAGGAGACCTGCAGCACTTAGAGCTTGGTAGTGACCTCCCCACCCCTAATGGCCCTGAAGTCTTGGTGCATATAATAGATAACCTGTTCCTTTTTCAGCCAAGTGTCGTTTCCAGTACAGTCTGTGGGCAATGGCCTAAACGTACATTACTCTGGTGTGTGTTTGTGTATATATATGTTTATACATGATCTGGAATTACTTAGCCTGAATATTTTAGGATGTTTGTTTGATATAGTGATATATGTGACGATAGATAGATCTATTCATTGGAATAACAATACTTAGAGGTTTATATAAGTGGGTTGCATGCTGCAATACACTTACACTTGGATCACTGGGTATTAAAAAGTATACCATGTTTTTGCTTGACAGTGCACTTCATAATATATTATAGGAGTAATATTTTACCAACCGAATACTCTATGATACTAATTTCTTCTGCTTCTGTTCTTCTTTCTTTTAAACCTCTAAACTCAAATACCAAAAGGAGCAGATTCACCATAGGACTTTCTTCTCTTACTGTGCTTAAGATAGGTTGTATTCAATATTCAGTAAGCTCCTTGTATTTTAAATCCAAAAGATACTCTTTAGAGAGGTAACAAAAAATAAGTTTTGTTCTTCATAAATTACATAACAATGAGCTAGTGGTAAGACGTTAATTAGAGTACCCTTTCAAACTCCAATCTTCAGCTGGTAAGAATAGGATTAAAAACAATGAAATGCAGGATAGTGCCATGCAATTTCTCCAACTAAAGATCATTAAAGTTTCTGACAAGGCTTTGATGCTGAAACGCTGCCTCACTCGTAGTAAACACCCAAGCGAAGCAAATACTCGACCGATCTGACAGGCCATGAATGCTTCCATTAGCATGGCATAATTCTAATGCATTTAGCGTGTATGTTTAATGCTAAATGCATTAGCACTTAATGTCAGGAGCTCTAGACCTGCTAGAGTCAAGGGGTTAACACAAATTAAGAATTGCAAGAGAGATTTGTCACTCTTTATAGCTTTGTGTTAGAAGTCCTAATTTCATTACTGATGCTTACTCTGTAAGGAAACAGTATTATTTTTGTGTTAGGCTCTTTTTCTTTCTTTTGAAAGTAAAGACCAATTACCCTGCTAGCAGTTGCTACCACAGCAACACCTCCTGAGAATCCCCACTGTAACATCATGTAAATATGTATAGTAATAATGTAAAACCTGCAGAATGCTACCTAAGAAAATTTAGCTATCCACTTTAATTAACAGATTGGTATTACAAAATCAAGTCTGTAATGGACGCCTATGGTTAAAGGTGGGCTTTTGTTTTGGTTTGTTTATCCTCTCTAAAACCAGAACATTCTGGACTTCAGTTGCATGAGAGAGTGAGGTCAACGTGTGAAATACAGCAACCCAGCCACAGCTACAGGAAGCTTTCCCCCAGCATCCAGTGAGGGTTAAGCAGCCCTTAACCTTTCCACTTGACCTTGCCCCTCTTCGTATTTCAGCACAGACAGTGGCACAGCTGTGCAGTGACCCTCACTGGGGATCAGCCCAGGTGAAAAATAACATGCAAGGGGAAACTGGTACAACAGAGGAGTTGGCTTAGAGGCTGGAATGAGCACAGAGGGATGGCTATCTGTTTTGCCATACTGCTGATGATTGCTTAACTGCACAGAGCTTGCTTTATTATTCAGTGTGCAATGGGGGAGATGCACCTGATCTCTTTTACAGCACTGCAAAGCAACATTGCCTTAATAGTAATTTCTTCTAGCAGTAGTAGTGTTAAAGTCAATGGGACTGCAAACAGATCATAAAGAATATGCCAGTCTCGGTAGGGTCAGGATGAAGAACTGTTATGTTGATTGACCTCAGGAAAAAAAAAAAATTTGAAGGGTTTTTAAAATTATTTTAGTTAAAATATGTATTTAGACGAGTGGGATTTATGCTAATTGGCACTTGTACGTCACCCTCATTCTTGAAAAAGTTTTAGAAATCTTAAAAACTTTATCTTCTACAGTGCTTCAGTGAGATGATGCTTAACTCTTCCTTGCAGGAAGGCAGTAAGGGAAATGTTTGCTCACTCATCGCCAGTGTGTCAGGTCTCAAGTGTACCTGCAGGTCTTACTTGCCCTGACCAGGGGCCTCCCTGCAGGCACTTGCTGCCCAGGGCTCCATTTCAGCTCATCCCTGGTCCTCACTAAGCTGTACCGGTGGTGGGTCTGGAGGGGGAAGCTGAAGTACAGAGGTAACGTGGCAGGAAAGAAGGCTTCGTCTGTCACTTGATTCCTGTTCAGAGACCTTTGCTCTGTTTTCCTTGAGGGCAAGTTCTTGTGCTTGGTACTTTGCTACGCTTAGAGTGTTTTGCTACTGATAGCAGCTAGATGCGCAGGTATACTTTACATGGCATATCTTGACTCATAGCTTGTGGGCCAGGTCCAGCCTGAGGAATATTTTTATGTTATTTGCTACCTTTTCCCCAAAGAAGGAGTAAACACTGCTATAAGAGCAGACATCTCCTCTTGCACCCTCCATCTGCCTTTAACATCTCCTGCTGAGATTTGGAGGTGGATCTCAGAGGGTCTGATCCTATTCTTGTCACTCTGTGAAGGAATGCCTCGAGAGCTCAACAATTTGTTTCCTTCTGTCACAACATCACTTCCCTGTCCCAGCATCTCCCAGCTGCAGTCTTGGTTCTCCAGCACACACATGCACCAGTAATGAGGCTGGGGGTACAACTGTGGCTTCAGAGTGGACCAAGCATTCATCTTGCTAACTAAAAGGATAAACAGTGTCTTTCCTTTCCCTTTTCAGGCATGCTGGGATTCTTAACCTTTCAAAGTATTCTGAACATCTGCTCCTTTCAATAAGCATGCATTGTTGCTAACATGCCAGCATATTCCTAGGGTTATGGCTACGAGAACAAGTTACTACAAGGAAAGATGGAGAACAGTTATACTGCAAGGTAAGAGCTGGCTGTGGAGCAGCTAATGCACTGTAGAGCTGCATTCCTTTACCCTGCAGCAGTTTGTTCACGTAGCCGTACCCTAGCACTAGCCTCATTAACCCTGCCATGTCCTGAGAGTACATTGCTATCAAATGAGACAGTCCAACATTTTCTGTGTGTGGAAGAGCTTAAAGTGGTTTTCCTACACTTAGTCTGAAAACCAGCCATCTGATCAGTTATAAGCTACATGCTGGACAACACAGTGTTAAAATGCCTATAGCCTAAGATGTATCAATAATAGAGCCTAAAATGACTATAGGCAGTATGTGAGCATTGAGCATTCCTCTGCTTATTTTAAATTGATTGCAAGGTATCATTTTAAATTAAGGGGAAAATCCAGTTAAAAATGTATTCATGGAAGGAAATCAGCACAAAGTGTCTACTGTTAAAGTGTGCCTTGATTTTAATTTTTTTGGCTTTCATTTCATGAAGTGTTAGATAAGTGGATAAGCAACAGAAATTATATGATAAAGTTGTCTGTGTTCTGCATTTACATTTGGGTAGTAATTCCAGATGAGAAAGAGCCCTGTGATTTGACATGCACCTTGTGCTGACTATCATGGCGTATTCTGAGGTCTGATTTAGTTGATTTTGGATGAGGTGGAAATTAATTAACAGACACCAACACGCATGCCTTCCCCATGAAAATCTGAGTGGTAAAGTAGGATGGATCTCTGGCTTTGCCACCAAAAGGATCAGCATAATGAATAGGAAGCAAAGGTAACTGCTGATATGAAATGAAACAGAAAGCTGGAGCTAGCGGGAGTTTTATCCTCATTCTCTAACAAACCCTGTGGTATGTGGCATCAATAGGACATTTCCAGGACAGTCTCTTGCAGCAGGATGGAGGTGAATATCTAGGATATGCAGGTGTGGGCAGGAGCTATTTCCCAGCTTTTTAACAATATCTGGAAACGCACAGGGTTTCGTCAGGCCTGGGGCTTCCCACTGCACCTTTGGGAAGTGTTATAACTACTCCTCAGCTGGCCAGCAACTGAGATCAGTGCTTTTGCTCTCAGTTTCTTCTTGGACCTTGGGTTTTATTTCGGTCTAACATTGGTTCTCTCTCCATTCCCCTGGTATCTGGCTCTGGCCATTAGGCTGCCCTGCTAATGCCTTAACTGCAATGATCCCTAGCCTAGCTGTCTGTGCTCTGTAAAAGGAGACCTTTTCTTCCTCATGCATCCCTGTTTTAGCACACCTTGAAACTGAAGAGAGTGATAAATTGAGCTCAGGCTGTACCTTGGGAAGAATTACAGCTGTCTGAACAACCATGCATGCAGGCTGAGTATTTTCCTCTGTACTTTGCCATTTTAAAGTGACATTTGCTTGATCTACGCACTTACATTAAAATCAGGCATCTCAGTAACCCTTGTTTATTAGTCTATACAGTATTTGTAAGCTCCAATCTTAATACATTTTACTGTGTTTTTGGCAAAGTCTTCCTTATATATGTTGAAATATTTGAACATTGTTGACGGGGGGGGAGAAAAAACCCAACCTGGTAAAATTCCTGATTTCTTAGATACTGTGCCAACTATATAAAAAGCTTCTATCTCAGTTTTTTTTCATCTGTGACCTCCCCAGTATAAATTTCAATAGACAAATTTAGATCTTATCACAAAAACAAATTGCTTGCTGTTTATAAAATGCATATATTTGTGTTGTAAATGAGTGTAATTGATGTAATCCAATAGCACTACTATTGTCAGGATCGCTTTCTTTTTGCATATTAAAATTACATATACATTTAAAATAGATTTATAACTGCCTATTTCTATACCCGAGCAAAATCTAACATTTCACTAGCTCTGCCTTTGATAGTTAAGACTTCTGTAGATGTTTTCATGCTTTCTTTGTGGTTACTGGAAACAGGAACTGTTTATTTTGAAGGTTCTTATTTTTAGCATCAGCAGCTAAAAATGTGTCTACTCAGTTATGTCAGTGCCACAGTTGTCATTTATTAAAAATACATATAGATTGAATGGAAACTTATGCGTATGGATTAATGGAAACTTTCATTTTTTTAATACTTACAGAAAATACTCCAACTCCAGTTGAATTTTGCTTCTAAAACTTGAGTTTATTGCATGGCCAAGAAAACACTAAGTTATCTGTGACTTTACTGATGCTTGCTTGTACTGTCACACCTACCAGTATTGCATGTGCTTGGCATTGCCAGCTCGTCCAAGGATGCCTCCCTCATGGGCTGCTTGGTCCTGCTGGTCACTGCTGGCACTTTTGGGTGCTGCTGTTTGTCCAAGGACTAATAGTGGGGAGCAGACTTGCTTAGACTTGTCCGGACACTCAGCTCAGCTTGAAACCGGCTTAACAAACCTTTATTCAAGTCCGTGTGATAGAGAGCAAACATAACCCTGGGGACTTGGGATCAAGCAGATGGAAAGGAGTTTAACCCCAAAACAGTTCCAGCTAAAGTTCCTCTTTATACAGCATAATCCTCTTATGCATCCACCTATTTCTCATCTCACTAAGTGGTTGAATATTTTATTTATTTGCAAAGTGTGCATGCAGACTTCATTTATATTGCATGCACTGTGTGTTCAATGCATGCTATATGTCTTTATATGCTGTGGCTGTACACTTCCCAGCCTGTGTCTCTTCGTCGACACAACACCACAAAGCCTTGTAGAGACCTTTGTTAGTCCTCGGACAGCTGATGTTCACCTTGTTAGCTTGTCCTGCAGTTGTTGATCAGTCACTCTCAAGCTCCTTTATTTTTCCAGCTGCACAGCTACCATGAGTAGACTGCATAATTCTTAAGACCTTCATATAATTGTTCTAACCTATGCCAGGAATGACCCAAAGAAATGGTTGGGACTGTTTTCTTCCTTGTTTTCAATAATCTGTTTGCAGCATGTGCATTTTTATATGCACAAGTCTTTTGGGGGTCAAGGCCTCACTGGTGTCTTCCAGGTTCATCCAGCATCAGCTTGAATGAATTACTGCTTTGTGCAGTCACTAAACACAGAAGGTAGTATGTTCTGGCGGAGCAGAACCTCATGGGCAGTAATTAGACTTAGGATCTGTAAATTACTTTGCAAACCACATTTGAAAGATGCTAAGAAGCACCTCTATAGTGATTATTAATGCATACAAATAAAATGAAGTTTTGAATGCTAAATAACTAAACAAAACCCAAAGACAGATATTAAAGGTATTCTAGAAGGGCTATAAATCACTTGCAGCCAGTAGGTTGGAACAGAGTGTGGAAGTGCTGGAAACACATCTGTCATCAGGATAGCTGTAGCAACCTTATTTCCTGACCGCAGAAAAAGAAGCTTTGATCACAGCTGTCACTGAAGCACTAATTTCTTAAAAAATGAGTTAAAAGCCAGTATAAAATTTAAAAAAGAATGGACGGTTATGATTTTGAAAACTTGTTTCAAATGTTGATTTTCTTTCTTTCTTAGTAAAATGAATTTTAATGAAAGTAACTTAAGGCCCCTAAGATTTTGAATTTGTAAGTTGATTTAAACCTTTTCTTCTTACTTACCTGTCTACCTCATTTCATGAGCTATCTAAATGTAATATTTCTTTAATTAGTGAACAGTGACTAACATTGGGGAACTGGAACTGCTCGGATTGTATTACATAGTGCTGTAAATGAGGTCAAAACAGTACTTGGAAAAGAAATTCTGCTTGTCAGGTGGGTATTTACCCTGATGTTTTAATTCAGGTCAGTGTTAAGCTTTTAAGGTAATCTCTCATTCACTGCACTGTGGTTCTTGGAATGCACAAAGTGGATTTCTTTAGTATGAAACTAAGTCAGAAGAGATGCTTCAGGAGTGCACCTAACCTGTCTGCTAATGGACACTTAGCCCACTTAAATCAAGCTCGGGCTAGTCTGAAATAACTCCCCCAAAATGCAGGGCCCTCAGCACAGCTGCTATGCTCTGCAGATCTGTTCCTATCACACTCAGGTAGCCTTGATTCTTGTGTTGCATGCTCTGCCTTTACCTTCTACCTGGTAAAGATGATGTTAAAATTGTGTTTTTTTTTTTTTTTATTAAGGACATGCTCTGAACCTGTGAGGGTTTTATGGCATTTCAGCCGCAGGCAAAAAGAGAGCGTGAAGGCTTGTGGTTAGAGAAGAGGAAGGCAAGTAGGCCTGTGTTTATTCCTCACTCTGTTGGCCCTAGAGAAGTCTGAAGCATCATAACTGGAGTCAGAAAAGTCCCACTGTGAGGAACGTATGATTGTACTTATTTCTTCACTTTGAAGTAGAGAGAAATAATTTAAGAGCTGGCTGTGAAAGTAGACATAGACATAAAGATAGACATAAAGAAATCATTCTGACACCGCTGCTTCCTAAAGAGACCTGGGAGCTGGGAGTGAGTGCTTTAAGGGATCCTATAAAGTGATGTTTGTTTTTGAAGCTGTTCCTCAAACTCTTCTGCATTTTTGCCAAGGCCCTGCATAATAAACAGTGCATCCATAATAAACGATACCTTGGTGGAATATTAGCAAATCAAGTGATCACTTTGGTTTTAACTGCTTCTTCTACATACAAACCACCTTCATGAATTGGACCCATTTTTTGTGTGAAGTTTGTGTGGTAACAGTGATAAACTAGAAGATGAGTGTTCTCTTTGCTGCATCCGTTAGCTCGTTTTACTCCATGAAAGCATCTTGAGAGAAAGGGATAATTCAGCTGTAGGAAAGAACTTGGTTAGAAGCATGGAGAAATTGGACAGACTTCTGATCTGACTTGATACAACTGTGCAACCTCACTTCTTGGGAAGCTGCAGCTGCTATGTCTGTACGGGCAAGTGTCTGCTGTCTCTGCTAATTCCCTGAGCTCGGTGGCCATGAATCAGTACTGCTTGTTCAGGCACATGAGGCCACAAACAATCCCTATACCAGTAAATCCTGCCTCTCCTCTGCAGGCTTGTCCCAACACTGATATGCATCTTTGGGGCTGGTCTGCCCCTCCAGGCTTGGAGTGCAAGAAACACTGTCCGCACCTGAGAGCATGTGCATGTAGGAGCCGAACTGGAACCCAAACTTGATACAGAGCCTTATCTGATCCTGCCTTAGTTTGACATATTAACACGAAAAAATGTGAGGGACCAACATATTCCTGCTTTATGGCCGTCTTCTATTTGGTTCTGTGTTTTAGCAAAAGTATCTTGGTCTTGAGCCAGCTGGCCTCCCACTCAAATCTGGGGCAGATGGGACAGAGCTGAGTTTTATGATGGGAGGTAAATAGAAGGGGAGGGACCATGAATTTAGATTTAAAAACAAACAAACAAACAAAATGAAACAAAAAAAAGATGCTCACATTATCTGTCTATCCTCATCTCTGAAAGAATCACCCATTTTTAAGCCTTCATGTCAGTATGTCAGATTCAAATTTTCTAAAAAATAATTCACTGCTCTGGTTATTCAGAGATTTCAGCTACCCCACGTAAATGCAGGAAGTGTTAACAAATTGCTATGTCATATCTTTGGTAACAATTTGCTACTGGATGAGAGAAATTACTTCCTTCAAGGTTTGATACTTTGCTTATCACTTGACTTGCAGGTGAGCATCAGGCTGAGAAAGAGTTAACTGTGTTTGTTAACTGAGCTAGAAATACATGAAACAAAATAGAGAATCACTTGCATTTATAAATGTTGGATTCACCCATATTTTGAATGTTGATTGGCTCTTGATAGTATGTTAGAATAAGGAAATGAATGTTTGGAAATAGTGAAATCATTATTAATAGAATGAATGGTATAAACCAAGATACTACATGGGAGAAGGGCAGAAATGTATGATGATGGTTAAACAAAGTTGTTTGCATTTGTACTTGGAGGTAAGGAAGTGTTCAAGGGAAAAAAGACCTATATGGGTTGGGTTTGTACCCAGTATTTAAGATTTGGCTGTGGGGTTTTTTTTTTCTTTTAACATTCTCAAATGATAATGATGAGAGGTATTAGAATATGTTGTTTTGAACTGAGATTTCAAAATCTGCAGAAGGAATTTTCTCCTGGATATTGTGTTGGACTCAGGACAATATAACATTCTGGCTAATGTGTTAAGTGTTACATCTCTTATCAGCATGTCAGACCTACTAAAGCAAGCACATATCTTCTGGATTTGAATACGTGTGAATCCTAGATAATGCTACAAGTGAGTCAGTGTAGGGAGAATCCATCTTAAGTGACATCTCATTTCTGCCTTTCACTTAGTTAAAGCCAATAATAGGCTGAATAAGGAGCAGATGTAAGCTCAGATATGCTATGTTAGTATTTATAGTGCTTATTCAGTGGTACCGGTTGCATGAATATGTGAAAACTCTGAAAGATCTTCTGAATAATACCCATGCAGGTTAGCTGCTATCATATCCTGATATGATATCTTCAGAACAGGACTGGGAGTGGAACAGCTTTTCTATACTTGAAGACTTCAGGGTTTCAGACTTCTAGTGCTGATGCACCATTGGCACTGAAGGGTTTAGAATTTCTTCGGTGTGTGTGGGAAATAGAAAAAACTCAACCAAATTCCCAGAGACTTGGAACCTCCTCCCATTCCTGTCCCAGAACAGGTAATATCCTGATTGACTATTGGGATAATAGAATTTATTTAGATTTAATTTTTTCTGTTGGGGGTTGGGGGGGATGGGACACAATTACTGATTTGAAAAGATTATAAAGCTTCTGGCTTCATAAGTATCTGCTATTGTATGAACCATTCTGATGGTTGATTTGCAAAGGGTAAAAGCACTGATCTGGGGAATCTAGTAGCAGAGATGTGTAACGTTAATGTCATTTCTTCTTCAGTGTATCATTATCACAACAGTTACTGTATGCAGCGTGGCTAATGCTTTGAACTATCTAGGCAATCATGTATTATACTGCTACAACCACAACTCAAAATACAGATCCATGCCTAATAACAGTAACTACTTTCATATATCTGGCATGATTATGTTTCTGTGCTGTAAATACAGGCTGGAAGATACAGGTAGGGGGGAGAAGGGAGTGAAGTTTTCTTTGAGAAGTTTTTTTTTTTATGTTTGCTTGAACAAAGGCCTTTAGCAAACACTGAGAAAGGGAAATTGCCTTTCCTCTGAAGATTAGAGAAGTTGGCATTTGTTTAAGCAATCTATTGTGCTATGCTGTAAAACCCCTGTGCCTTTCAATCGAAAGGAATGGGAAATTAAAGGTTTGCATTTTAGGATGTACTATTCCAATGTCTACCTGGTGTAACAGAAGTACAGACATGACTATATCTCCAGTGGTGAATCCTGCCCTTCTTTTTAAAGACAATTGAGTGAATTTTCTGGGGCGTATCTGGAGAATCTAAAATATTGAAACTGTTACCATACTGCCCTCTAAAACATCAAAAGCTTTTGGTCAGTGCTTGGTCCTTGAGCCAGAAGCTACCTGGTGGGAGCAGGTGAATGACCTCCAACACAGGGCATGTGTGGAGATCCCAAAGCCAGGTAGCTGCTTTGTCTCTGTTCAGAGGTGCCAGCGACTGGAAGCTTGACTGGATCTGTCCCAGCTGGGAAAAGGGGTTTTCCTGAGGTGCCAGAACAGGGAGGAGACACTCCACGGCTGACGGCAAAGCACCCTGATTAGAGGGTGTCTCAGCAGTCTCTCTCCCTGCTGTGGGCTGAGAAAGGGGGTTCTGACTGATGGATTTTTCTTCTGTCTGGGAGAAGGAGTAGGAGCTGGAAGAGCAGTATACATAGCTTTCATAACTGACCCCGCTTTGTGGATGCTGGACTACATGACCTTCTAAGATCCCTTCCAACATGAACTATCCCACATCCCAATAAAAAAAAAATCACTTGGTGACCCTGCCTGGGAGCCTCTTCCCTCCCCCTGACATTTCTCCTTCTGCAGGTGTGGACATTAGAAGCTTCTGGCTCTGTAGGAACAAAATTTCTGTGTTAACCTGAAGATCTGGCCTTGCTTGAGATATTCAGCATTTCTTTATTTGTCATTATTCTAGACGAGATGTAGAGGACAACTGAACCCCTACTCTGTCTTAACAGATCACTTGCATTTCTGGAAAGATCCTGAAATTCAGAATATGCTAAGTTCACGTTGCCCTGCTCCCCTTGTGAATATACATTACGACTGTATTGTACGTGAAGAAGGACTTTGCTCTGAGTTTGTCTTTCACTGCAGTTGACTTGCTGCTGAATAGTTCTTCCTTTTTTTGGTTCAAGCCTGGGACGGAGGGTTATTTGGTAAGTTTAGCAATAGCTGTGTAAGCTTTATTTTTACTTATCTGTGTTATTTCTTTCTTAGGACTGTTGCAATCACCTGCCATCTGGGGGCTTCTGGACCTGCTTCAATAAATCGTACTTGCTTTTCCTGTTGCTCTGAGGATTTGCAAAAGGAGGGGAAACTGGATGGGTTATGTAGCGGGCTGCAAGCTGTGGAAGGAGCATTAGGCATATTTTACTTGTTTGTGCTTACACAAAATTGTCGTGTAAGTCACCACAAATGATAGCCAAGGAAGAAATCGGTGGCTAAGAAATTTTTATTTGACAAGTTGATACAATGTGAACAGGGAGCTGCTAACCCCCTTTCTGTTTTGCCTATAGCAGAACATTGTTGCTGACCTTTATGAATGTGTGTGTGCTCTTGGCTGGATCAAAACGTTGTCAGGAACCATCCTTGAAAGTACTAAGTCGTGCCTACCAAAAATGCCACCTTCTGGAGGTGCAGTCATCAGAAGCTGCGTTGGAGAGAAGTTCCCAGGAGACCCACTTGTATGCTATAGTCATATGCTTCTGGAAAATTCTTGCATGGAGTTCTTTCTTGGAAAAACAACCTCTTTCCATTTACACATTGCACCTGTGGTTTTTGTAAATTGTTTACACCTTTCTTAGGAGTCCTTATTTATAAGTTTCTGTGTGAAGCCTCAATGTTTTGTACAACAATTTTCTTTCCCAAGAGACTGCAAAATGACTCAGACCAGCAGCCTTCTGTGATTCCAGCATCTGTATTTATGAGCTAGAGAATGTGTGTGATGCAACATTTCATTTTACTTTGCTTTTTGTTTTATATACTTATTTTCACGTGGCATATTACTCAATCCTCCCTTTCTGTAAATATACCATTGGTGTAGATTGCCTCAGACCAATTTTTACTTTCTTTGCTCTTTTGCCCTGGCTGATGGGCCTGCTCAAGCAGTTTGTTGGCCTTTCGGTCACCTATGGTCTAACTGGCACATCATCATTCTATCAGCAATTCTCAGTTTCCGAATTGCTGTGTTTAATAATAGTAGTTTTGAGATTCAGCATTGTCAACTTTGACTGTTCCCTTGACCTCCTCATTTTCCTGGGAGGTTATTGGGATAGATATATAATGGGAGAATATGTTAAAAGAAATGCTGTGGCATTCATTACTCTTGCTATGAACCTTCATTTGTAAATGCTGGTTAATGGTAATGTAGCTGCTGTCCAATGTGCTCTCAGTTAGCATATGTCATGCATGCAAAATAGATACGCCTTTCTTGCTTCACTGCAAAATAACTTACCGTTTGCTATCTACTAGCACAGTAGTGAGAAACAAGCTGTCCTGCCCCCTTTAAAGTAATAATACATTTAATATGCATTAGTGGATTAGTTCAAGTGGTAGGGTTAAAAAAATCTTTTTGTAAGAAGAAATAACCATACGAGGTACATAATTAGCTCTTGCTTTTGTTTTTAGTGAGTTTACTCCCAGGGGTTTGTCTTTTGGACCTTTTTTAAGAACTGTAGGTGTTCTCTTTGTGCTCTTACAACCTCCTGAGTTGGTGCTGATGCTTTCTTGGAGAGCTAAAATTAACCTGGCATCAGCTTCAGTAGGTCCACAAGAATGATAAACACTAGAGTCAGGTCACCTCAGGTGTACTTATTCCTGATGGGAAATAGCAACTGGATGGTAGTGACTGTTTTACATATGATGACAGGGTCAGGCCCCAGATGTGAAGAGTTTTCTGGGAGGCTTCGTGCTTGTCTTTGGAGCAATTAGTCATCTAACTGAACTCTTGGTTTTTATTTGGAAAAAGCTACATGTTGCACAAAGACTCTATCTAAGATACTTTAAGAATCTTATTAGAAGCATCAGAATTGTGTGCCCCTATGTTTGGACCTCTAATATTACTTGAACATGTCTTTTTTTTGTCTTGTTTTGCTCAGTGACAGGAAGGGAAATGATGTGCAGAATTGAGACCCTAGTGAAAATTTGTCTTCCATCGGTCTGTTCAACTTTTTAACTAGCATTCTCTTTTGCCTGCCTAACACTTGCACATGATAAGCAGTGGGACCCTAATCCTTTTGCCCTTTGTGTGTTCACGATTATACTGAGATCATCTACAAGCAGGTTCCACTGTACATGCAGGGCCAGACTATCAGTAGTTGATCACAACTCCAAAGACACCTGCTGGTAGTCTATTTATAAATCTAGTCCATATTGAGTGAAGTCCTTGGGCATAAAAGAGCTTTATATATGCAAAATATTCATTTTTCTTCTAAGTGGAGTAAAGCTGTTTCCATCTCAAGGGATGAAAAACCTGGGAGTGTTCATGGAATTGAGCCCATCTTTTAATGATCATATCAGCAGAGTTGCCAGGCTGACATTTGATTATCTCCGAACAGTGTAATGCCGCATTACCACCTCTCCCAAATGGATGTTGGATTGCTTATCCGTGCCTTTTGCAACACCCTGGCTGAATTAATTCAACTATCCCTGGAGTGCTTCCAATAGAGACAATTCACTGGTAACAACTGATCTTAAAGTTTCGCTTCCAGGATTTTAACACAGTCTTTGCATGTTTTGCGCATCCTGGGGTATGTCATGCTGACTTACAGGTGCAAGGTAACAGAAAGCCGTATCTCACTTTGCAGTGTGTGGGTTAATGCAGTCATTATTCCATCTCTAAAAACAAAGGTCTCAACAGACTTACGGTCATGAGTAAAGTGAGTTTGGTGGCCCTGACCTCATCTCTAGTGGATGTTTGTCTGCAATATAAACCAACCACATGGATGGGCATGGATCATGGTGATTGGCAGTCCTCTCTGAGATCCAGGGAAGGGCTACCTGGGGGTGCGACTACCTGGGGGTGCGAAAGGCCACATCTGAGGTGAATTAGCAGTTATGTCAAAGCTTGATTCCTGGGCACACCTCATTTGATTCCACTCAGACCTGTAGCAATTCATTATTATGAATGTTAAGTAGTTACCAGTCTGTTAAAGGGGGCTGAAACAAGAAAAATGCCATTGGTGTATGTTGCTGAACTTTTGGGGTTTTAGTACACGTATAGTACTGTGCACACCACAGTTGCTGTGCTGATTTTTATAAAGGTACAGCAGTACTTCCACCTTCAAACGGTTCATATTATCCTCCCTGTAGCTCTAGAAGTCAGTGGTGGCTGTTTACTGATGTTGCAGAAAGATATGTCTTGATATGGCTGTGGCTAGGTTAAACTCTTGTCTGCATTCAGGTAACTTATACAATCTCTCTGTTATTACTGTTCTAAACTCTGTGGCTCTGCTTATAACTAATATGACCTGAACGCAGTGCACTTGTTGGGAAAACCTTCATTGCTTTCAGAAGGAGCAAGCCTGAAAACCAGCTTTTCATCAGAACACATCTTTACTTCAAGAAGGCTGGGATTAGATCCAGTTTCAAACTTTATGGATAATGCTCCTGCCTGATTTCTCATTTGTATCTCTGCCATTTCTATGGGTAGAGCATCAGATCTGAAAGAGCCTCTGACCCAATAAATGAATGAATTATTTAAGATGTGAGTTAATTTTCTTTGGGCATTGTAACAGATTTAAACATGATACCAGCAGAGAGGACTGTTTTCTGGAATTCCTTTCAAGCATCTTTTAAATATTTTTAACATATTTGCATTATGGTCAATTAAAAGAAGCTGAATTCTTATTACTAATGCTTTTAAAATTCCTAGATTTGTGCTTCATGCTTGAGGGTATAACCCCACCTCTAACTAATGAGAGCTAAGAAGAAGCTTCCCTATGGGCAGATTATTCCATAACTGCTGTATGGCTGCTGGCTTGTCTCCCCATCTAAGGAAGGGCTAACATCTTGCCAAAGTCTCTTCCAAACTCTTCCCTTAGGGCATTGTTTATTAATTCAGACAAAAACCTCTGAGAGTAATGCAAAACAAAGCTGTTCCTTCAACATCACAGCCTTTGTTCCATGCCCTTTATCTCTCTTTTGCGGCTAGTTGTAGAGGAAAACTCCTTAGTGCGTGTTTGTCTCACTCTCTCTAGGTCTTATTTGAGCATCAACCATTCCCTTTCTAACTGGATCTCAAAACTGCATGTATTGGTCGTGGCTAAAGTGGGCAGGATCCTGGATAGACAGTCCCTCCGTCTGGGCTAATACACCAATTTTAATGTTTCTTTTTTAATTATCGGTTATAATAATGAAATGAAATACCATAATGAGGGCACAAAAATGCTTCAGAGATGCTTCAGCGAACCCAGGGAGATGTGGCTGCCTATTGAAAGACTCATTCAGACCTATTGTCCCCTTTGGCTCTGACAACTGTTCTTGTGTGTTCCAACGTACTGTCTCAGGAGAGTAGTGTGACTATGGAGGCTGTCTCTGAAAATGCAATTAGATGACTCTGAAACAGCGAACAGAGATGGCGTGGGGAAGTCTCTGCTTGCGTTGGGTGGCAAGATCAGGACGAGCAAGTGGCAGATCTGGAGCCTCAGTGCAGTGTTCTGGTCCAGCAGCCAGTGTAAAATGTGTGCAGTGAGACAAGCTGGGAAAAGTACCTCTTCAAACCCAGAAATACACACAATCCCTAGAAATCTATTTTCATATCTTTTTTTGGAAGTGTTGTTTGATATGCAGCTTGTCTCCAACTAGGGATCACTTTTATAGCAGGCACTCATGTCTGAAATTATCAAGAAAAAGAAGTATAGTGCATTCTAATTTAATTACATAAATAATTTAAATTATTTATAAGGGCTGCTTCAAATCTCTGTTCTGAAAAATCTTTACGGACTGCATGTGATTTAGTATTAACACAACTGAGATGCAGAGGAGACATTAAGTACTTCTATTTTTTTTTTTTATTTTGGAAAATATAAAGAAGTCAGTAATTGGCTTTTTAATAGTGCTGTAACTGTTGATTTTTAACCTTATTTCAAAGCATGTTTGAATACAGAGAGCAATTCAAAAATTCTTGCGAGCAGCAGTTTTAGTAGCTACCATAGCAACAAGTATAGTATCCAAGCCCTTTCTCCCCACTGGGGGCTAGAAAACCCCTGAAAGGACACTGTCTGTAGACATTTAGATACAGTTTTGCTAACACCACTTGCACTAGGACAAGTTTCTAGGGAAGCACTCCATTTTAAACAAACACATTTTTACTTGGAAACCAATGAAGCATTATTCATCAAGAGATGGCGGTACTGAGAATAGGGGGAAAACTTTGAAAAATACAAGTGTTACACACATTTTAATACAGTTCGTGTAGTTCATTAAATGATCCACATATGTTCTAGTATCTTCTAGTTTAGTTTTAGTCTCTTCTATCTGTATGTTTCAGCCTCCTCTATCTGTACATTCTCCTGTTGTTTAGAAGCCTTCATCTCTATTATATTGCCTGTGCCAAGAAATATTAGGAGTCTTATCTTATTAACGCTGTCACTGCCTGTTGCTTTGTCCTTATGATAATGCAGGGGAAGACTGAGGGCAGAGGTCTGAACAAGCTGCATATATTTTGGGAAGAGGAGAGTTTGAGATGGCCTCCTGCTTCTGGGACCCCTGAACTTCTCTGAGGTTTTGGAAGCCAAGCAGAACTGAATTTCAGAGCTGTCCTTATCTTAACAATAAGCCAAATCAGAACCCTGGATCTTAATTAACATTTCTGCATTTAGAATTACTTTTGTGAACACAATAGAGCTGATTATTACTGAAAGCCTCTTCAAAGAAGTTAAATTAATCTGATAAATCAACATGGCCAATGCAGATAAGTCTTGCGGAGCATTTTCAAGCTGTACCAGGGTCTGTCAAAAAGAGTAATAAATATCAAATTTCCAAATATACACATTTTTGGGGAGGGAGGAATAAGATAAATGACACACATAAACTTCACTAACTTGCATGCAGGGTGACATGAGGATGCAAATATGAAATTAAACTGGGTCAGCAGAAGCAAACTTGAAGACAATAATGGAGAATGCTGAAACTGTTTTGACTGACGACTCTAGGAGCAGATGGCAAAGAAGGGGAAGTGATGTATGGGAGCAATGGTATGACATTTGCGCTCCTTCAGATGTATCCAGCTCAATAATAATAATAATAATAATCCTGCTGTGAATGAAATTTAATTCCCTGTCACATACTAGTGAGGAGCAGCACACTGAAGGTAGCTTTGTAGTAAACTCACCATAAAACTGAAGAAATCCAAATGCCTCAGCCTGTGGCTACCACAGAAGATTACAAAGTGAGCAATGGGCCAGCTTTGTGTTTGCAGCAAACGACGAGGAGGTTTCCAGGGAAGGTTCTTACCACTCTAGGGGAAAATTTTGCATCTTATTCTTGTGTAAGATCATCTTTTCACAGTGCCAAGGCTCAGATGATAGGTGTTTTGGGATGCCAGTGATACATGAGTGGAAATACAAGATAGTCAGAGTAGCTATTTTTATCAAAAAGTGCAAGTGATGAATTCCTATTGATAAAAAAGGCATTATTTCTCTTTCTTACATATGAAGTCAGAGAAGCAAACAAAAGAGGGTTACATACAAAGAAGTGTAAAAAGAAAAAAAGCCTAGCCTGAAATCAAGAGGAAGAAAGAGGATATCCCCAGAGTCAAAGAGAAAAGGAAATTGCAAGGTATTAGAGGAAAGTTAGCATTACCCTCCCAACAGGCTCCAACTTGGAGGTCATGTCCCTGACCTCCGCTGGTGTCAAATGTCAGGCCTGACTGGCCTTTTTAATATTCTAATATGCCTTTCTGACATTAAAGGATGGGAGATAGGCTGGAAAGCACTTAACAAATTAATACAGGAGGTTACTGTGTGCCCACATACAGTATTAGCCCTTTGGATCACTTCTGGGTTACTATTATAGCAGTTGCCTCTGTTGTACCACATACCTTTCTGCTCCTGCCCACAGCTGACTCCTCCATGATGTTCAGTAGGAGTGGTTATGTGATTTATGTTAGCTAGATATATGTATTTAGATTTAAAGGTTTGTTTAATTTTTATTCTTTGTAGATTTCATGACATCCTAGACTTTCAGGTTCTAGCTGAACTTTGAGCAGGGAGTATCAGAAATCTCACAAGAGTTTTTAGTCTCAAGACTTCTAGTTCAAAGCATTTGTGTACATACCAGATTAACATCCACAGTAAACCTTTGGTACGTCAGCCCTCGCTGTTCCCTATGATCAAGCCGGCTATGCCTGCTAGGCTTTTTGAGAATGACTGTGCTCTTTTTTAATATTTCAGTGATCTAGGATGATCTTTATAGAGATAAAGAATCACAGGGGAACCTGCATAAGTGTTGCATGGAGCAATTCTCAGTTTTGGAGCTGGAGGAGAAGAAACTGCATCCTCTGAAAGATGTGCTGCTGTTTCTGTCTTTGGAATTAGGGGGCAGGGTTTGAGAATAGGTAACTTGTTTACAAGCATTTCTTCTCTTTCAACTCTCTGAAAAATTTATGTCACCTTTTTTCATAGGTGATGCTGAGACAGACCTGCCAGCTCGAGTTGAAAGATAAAATAAAACAGATGAAGGGGTTGGAGGGGGGAAAGCATTCCCTTTTTTCAGTTCTGTACAATGATATAAAAATGGGTTATGAACTAAAATATTGAATCACAGTTCTTCAGGCAGTTTTATACTTAAATCATAGTCTTGTCAAGTCTGTGTTTGATATGATTTAATTAATGCTTCCCTTACTTTATGTTTGGTTTTGATGTGTATGTGATAGATTCATATAACCTCAGGTGATCAAAAAGAAGCATTTGCCAGTGTCAGAGTCTGCGTTAAGGTCTCAGTGGCTCTGTGTACACCCTAGATGAGGAAGGTGGGGATGGGTTATTAGAGGAATGTGAATCAGCTATTAAGAAATCACCTACAGTAAATGAAGCTAATACCCTTTTCATTACACTGCACATGGTACCAGGATCAAATGAGTTTGGAAAGTTAAGTCAAACTGAATATGACATCCCCTGTAATGCGACAGAGGGTTGTTCACAGCCTGTAGGTTTGCATTTGTTAGTACAGTTTGTTCATTCTTCCAGTGCAAAATCCTCATTTTCAGCAATCTCTATCTGAAGCCCTAGCTTTCTGTGAGACAATTAATATTTGCAAACACCTTTATTATTTGAGACAATCCAGTAAGAAGGAAAGGAGACAGAGCACGAAATTGTTCTCGTAGGGACTGGTGGTGGGATCATGCTAACAGCAGAAGTAGTTAGGAAGGAAGCTCAAAAGTCTTTTAGTTGGGATTTGCTCACAGATGGAACTGGCAGTGACAGCAGACCCTGGATGAGCTTCAGCCAGCGACAACTCTTTTTCTCCTGTTTCCCTGGGTAACCTCCTTAATCAGTTAGGATGTACAGGAGTACGTCACCTTCCGTTCCTGGCTCGCTCCAAGTGCCTTGTGATGTTTCAAGCATCCTTCCTCATTGCTCTTCATTTCCTTAAGTGTTAATAAAAGAAATACCTGGTATCTGTAAGGCAGTGCTTGATGGGATAAAGTGCTTTGATAAGCTCTTAATTATATGGTTTCTTATAATTTGTTGACTTCCCTTCACAGAAATAGTGGGATGCTTCTAACGCAAGGCCTCATTCTCAGCAGTGTCATTTGACATAATTCTGCTGATTTCATTAACTTACACTCTGATTTGCACCCCATTTTTTTGAATCAAGTCGATCACAATGATTGACTAGGAAAATTGGTTTTATTATCCTTAGTCTGCAAATTGAATAGTTGTAGCCATTGGATTATGCTAATCCTGGCAGTATCCTCCTTTGGCTGATTTGCATTGCTGAACAGAACCGCTCCGGTCTTGTCCCTCCTCCGCCACCCCTGCAAATTAGGGGATTAAGTGAAGAGGTGCTTAAGCTTAGCACTCGATTGATACACATGGTTATGCAAATTGTGAAGGAAATCATGAGATTCTTGAAACTTAGCTTGAATATTGGACATCTTCAACATGAGAGCATACAGAAAGTAGGAATAGAGAGTGAAATTAAGGCCCAATTATAGCAAAAAATCGTCATCTTGAGCCCATTTTGCTTAACTGCGCTGGGACAAAAAGCTCATCCTTTCTAGGCTGTTGTGCAAGACCACTCTTGAACAGCAAACCCTCCTTTTCCTTCTCAGCTTGCTAGCAAGAAAATTCTGCACCAACCGAAACGAATGGCAAGTGCTGATAAGCAGGCTGATTTTTTTTCTTGTACTGAATTTTATAGTACTGCTGCTGCTGTTTGTGCTAATACCTCTTTCAATAAAAACGTCTGTCTGTTTTCCTGCACTCGCTGTGCTGTTGTGAACGGTTCAGTTTGCCATGGAAGGTGACATGTGGCAATTAATAGAATTTCAGTCCAACGTGCCACTGAGCGCACTGGCTCTTCACTTGAATTTTCTTTGAGGGTTTTTTCCTGCTCAATAAAAGGAGAAGCTCTGGAGGGAGACATGCCAGCCTGCTATCCAGGGATCAAAGAGACAAGGAGTCATCTGTACTCGGTCATTTAATCTACCTATTTCTTGCAACCTTGAGATCCGTGTACTCCCTATGAGCAGGTGGAGGAAAACGAGTATGTTTTAAACACAGGCAGGAGGCACTAGCTTGTGTGATGTATACAAATGTTAAATAAACTATATCATTTACATTCATACATGGGAAGTGAAAGACAGAACAAAATGGCTATGTCGTCTACCACAGGCTACAAGGGAGACTCAGTGTGTGATTAAATAATGAATAAAATATCATCGCAAATGATAATGTTATATTGTAAATAATTCCATTTGTTTACCCTACTCTGGCATTGAAGTTCATCTCCCTTGGAGACCTCTTTGACTTTTGATGCTGTTTTGCTTTGCATATGCTTGATTTTTTTTTTCTGCTTTCCACAGAACCTTTATAAAGGTTCAGGAACCGACAGAACTAAGTGAATAATTCACAGCAAATAATTTCTTGGCTGAATTTAGCATCTTTATTTCTGTAAAATAGCCCTACATGTTATGTATGTTTTGCACTAATTTATTGTTAAATTAGTTTTAAGTATGAATTCCCCTCTAGCCACCATCCTTCCATTTTTATGAAGAGAATAAAAAATCTAGTCTTGAAATAGTTGATTTTTAAATGCATTTGTGACTGGAGAAATATGTATTGTTTTTGTTTCCTGCTTGGATGACTACAGTATTGCTACTGGTATAAATATGTCCAAACATAATATTAGGCAATGTGAATCTCAATTTTTAAGTTTATTTTTCTTAATTCATATTAAAGTTTGATCTCCCAAATGCTTTAGAAAGGGAACATTAGGCAGTCAAAAGAGATCATCTGTGTTTTCCTTTAGAGGAATTATATGGAGGAATATATTTTAAGGAAGAAATAGTGCAATTATTATTAATGCTTTTTACTTGACTTTTACTTTGGAAAGTAGTATTTTTTGGAGGTGACTACTGCACAAAAATACTAAATTATTCTTTCAGTGGATGAAGGGGGTGGACATGTATATTGTGGATGTAAATCCAGACTAGTGTTTACATCTGAATATTAATCTAAAGATTGGCGTTTACTGTAAGAGTATGTGGTGGATGCTACAGTGATGCAATGCATTTTATTGGGAAGTACCTCAGAAATCCCTTTTAACTTACTGTATTTGTCTGGAAATCATGAAGAGAACGTTGATCATTTGTCTCTGATAGAAGTGGAAGCTCTGTTGTACCAATAATCCCAGAACGTGCCTCCTCATCCCCTTCTTCCACCCCCAGGAGTAAAGGCAAAATACCTAGAAAGGAGCTGCTTGGGGTGGAGGGAACCTGGAGCATTGGGAATAGCAGGGATGTAAGGCACTACGATCCACTACGATCCGATGAAAGAGTCTCCTGCTTTTGATTGTTGGATACAGGATATATTTTATAACAGAGTTCAAAAGGAAATCTCCAGAAGGAAAGATCTTCTTTGTAGTCCAGCTAAGGATCCAAATCACTCTGTGTGTATTTGAAAGATGTAAAGTCACGTCATGCTACCTGATCTACTTCCAGACAGTGCCACTAGTCAAACAGTAGCTACCTCACTTCAATTGTCTGGTAAAATGGGGGTAATGACACCTGTATTAAGCTGCATGAGATCCATGAATGGGAAGTGCTAAAGTAAAAGCATTGCAGCATAAAATTCAGAACATTTATCTATGCATATGAGACTTGTGATATTCCTGGGCATGTATTTGGTTAAGTACCTCTGTCTCGACTAAAACAGAGATCTGAGGTCTCTTTTTCTTTTTTTTTTTTTTTCAGGTGCCATCAGAAGATGCATGTCCTGCCTGAGAAAGCCAGAAGTTTCCTAAAGTCATAAAAAAGAAGGAAGAAAAGCCCAAGCTGTGATGAAGGATGATGACAAGGCAAGTCAAACTTACCTTTTTGGCAGAGGCAAAAGTTTGCTAGATACTGATTCTTGCCTGGAAGTTATGTGTCTGGAAGTTTTGAAGGTTCAGGGAGAACCGAAGTACATTAGTGAAGGTGGGTTTGGTTTCCTCATAGGAATTTTGGGTTGAGTCGGCACTATAACCTGAGGCATTTTCAGACATGCCTGGCTGCAAAAGGAAATAGCATACTTACTCTGCGGCTCAGATGTGAGGCCTCTTGAATTTGTGGCTCTGGAGGTCTTTGCGTTGCATTGCAGGCAATATTTTGTTTCCAACCCCATACGGATGGGACTTGTGTAAAGAACTGTTAATTCGCTCTGCTTTGAGTACACAAGCCAAAGTCTCCGCATGCAGGGAGACCTCAATATCAATGTCAGGACGTGAAGGTAGAAGTAGTTTTTTCTTAATGTTTCATTACTGTATGGAACTTTTTGAGTAACAATTAAATGAATCTCTGAGGTGAGCTGAGTAATGGTGAAACAAAACAAAGTCCACACTGCATGCTGCCTGCTTCCCTGTTGTCTTAGAGCAACGTTTACTGTAGCTGCTGGGTAGTGTGGCAGGGAAATCTTCTCCTCATTTCCATTTCAAACTCTGCCTGCTCCGAGATGAGTATAATCAGTCCCCCACTGCAGTTGTGCACTGCAGCATCTTTGCTCCTGCTCCCTCTCTCGGGGCTTGCTCCTTTGCTTGCCCAGCTGTTTGTGGCACTCTGCTTCCCAGCTGACTCAGAGGCACTGGAGCTCAGACAGCTCTGCGTGAGCACTCCAGTGCTCTCTTGTTCAGAGGCACTTATGTGGCTTTTTCGCTCAGACATCTGTGTTTAAGGAATGGAAATTAATGTCACTTGCATATAGATCTCTTTCAGTGATCTTTTGCAAGCATTTCTCGATTCTGTATCTCTTTGTTTGGATAGGATTGCAGATAAGCATTTGTACATTCGATGTTCTTGGTACAGATATGCATCATTATGCTCTTTCTATGCAAGTTGAGAGCTTTCCCAAAGCTCAGGGTGTTAATCACACCAATAGCAAGCTTTTGAACCCAACTGATCATCCTGTCTGTCTTTGGCAAGTATTTTTGCTAAAAGCAGGGAGGAATCTGTACTGGAGTTGGAAGCTAAACCCCGATCTCTCAAATCCCCCTTTGTACCTGAATCACAAGCCCACAGCTGTGGCTTAGTCCAGTCACTATGGGAACCTGATGGATTTCCTACCAAACTTCTCCCTCCAAAACCAGGCAAGAAGACAAAAGTGAGAAAACTGTTGGGGCCTCAAAGTCAGAGACACCACAATTTAACACTGGAAGGATGCAGGGCTTGAGATTTGACAAATATTTTTGCTGAGAACTGAATTCCTCACATAGACATGGTGGGATTGGAGAAGATTGGGCAGACAGACTGCCAGTTCCGCACTGTTCTGTAGGCATGGTTCCTCTTTGCATCCACACCCAAACCCCAGAAAAGAAATAGAATGGAAGAAACTCAACGTAAGAAGGGCAATCAGGGTACATCTCAATTACATAATCAATAGGATATTTGACAGCTTTATTCATCTTTTATCATCCACAAGTTAAGGATAACAAAATGTCTGAGGCAGCCATTGTCAAATGGCTCAAGGTTTGCATCAAAGAAGCCTATTAAGCAGGAAGATCTATTACTCTTGTAATAAATAGGTGACACGGGAGAGCTGGTAAGAGATTGGGGCCAGGAAAAATAGTTTAGTCAAATGTGTCGGGTCACACTGACAAAAGGTTAACACTCTGCCACATGGCACATATCGGTAACCACCGAATTCAGCAACTATTAACACCTCCAGCAAGGCTCCCTCTCCTGTGAGGTACAGTAACCACAGATGCTTTAATGATCTTACATATGAAGGACTATGTAAAGCAGCTTAAGTCTCATTCTCTAGCTATTACAAGCTTGATCTCCTAGAATTAGACAAAAACTTTAATCTCTGTCTCACACATGAGAGCTTGGTTTGCAAGCTCACACATGAATTTCTTCCTTGCCAGGGATTAATTTTGCTGTTTGGTGACATCCCATTGAAAGAGTGGACAAGAAGAGCAAGAAGGATATCTGTACACAGATGGTAATTCTCCTTCCTGAACATTGCCCAGCAGGCCAGTCACCTACGGACAGAGCTGGGTTAGGTCACAGCTTCCAAGATAAATATTTGACATCAAACTGTGAACAAAAAGGGAAGTTTCATCTACTGTGGCTATAAGCTGTCACTCAAAAGTATTTCTGCCTTCAAAGTCTGTCTTCAAGCAGCAAGAGCAGACATCTGCTCTTCCTCCCCACACAGGAGAGACAGCAGCCAGGAAGGAAACCTCTTGTGGGAGAGCCTGGCAGAACTGGCCAAGGAAAAGAAGTCAGCATGGGGAGGAAGAGCAATGCCACATCCCACTGGGCCCAGAACGCCTCTTAGTGTCTACACTTGATCTGAGAGACCTACCTCTGCTGGCCAAAGGCACGTAAATCTTCGCAGTTGCTGCCTGTTGTCTGGCCACCACTGGAGAGGGACAATGCTGCCCACTCTGTCCCATTCCCCAAAGTCAGCTTTTGGCTGCAGCCCCCCCTGCCACGAAGCCGGCAGTGATGACCAGCCTGGCCCCTCTACCACCACCTGTGCGCTGGAATGACTTTCTTCAGCTTTCTCTCGAACCACCTGCCGGCCCTTGGGGCAGAAGGACGGAACAGCAGCCTGGGGAGCGGATGACGGTGAGGGCAGGCATAAGAAAGGTGTTGCCGGGGGTCGCTGGGGTTAAGGGACGGTGCGGGCGGGCAGCGAGTTGGAAAGAAAGAAGGAAGGCCGGGGCAGGGCGGCCGAGCGGCGGCTGCTGCCGCCCGGG
>NW_009236047.1:0-13503 GCF_000690835.1 Fulmarus glacialis | reverse complement strand
GGGAGCGGTGCTCCCCCTCCCCCGGCTGCGGCCCTCTGTGAGGCGGTAGCCGGCGGAGTCCTCGTCAGGGGAGTCCTCACGGATCTGGGAGGGGGAAGATCGCTTCCAGGGCTGACTCGTGCTGCTGTTGGAAGTAACTAAATACGTATGAACTAAGGGTGATTTTCCGTACATCTGGGAATGCCTGCGTTGATGTCTTGAAATCTTAAAGCTGATGGCTGATACAGATGACGTGAGTTGCTGGGCTCCGGAGGAAGGAATAGTGTTATAAATCATGTGTTGCTGTGTTACGCGCCACCAAAGCTCATTACAGCTCATGTATATACACCAAAGATTACACTTACCAGAGGCAGATGCGTCTGGAGATTCTCAGCTTTGTTTATAAATAATTTTAAAATCCAAATCTGAATTCCAAAGTAACTTCCATTCCCTCTGGTTTTTGTTTTGTTTTGTTTTGTTTTGTTTTGTTTTGTTTTCTACCAGCCTCACTGACCTTGCCCCATCACTTCAAACCATTTGGCGTTGGTTTTATGTGCTGCCTTCTGTCCTTCGGAGCTGTGAACTGGAGGCTTTTGGTTTATGTTCAGGTTTTTATTCTGTTGGCACTTCTAGTTCATACCATAATGATAGTCTATGTGGAATATATAGGGCTTATAGTTTCTAGTCAAGTTGTGCTCTAACTGAAGTGATTCAAACACTGTTGCAAAGTGGTTTTATTGCAGAGAAATATTTGCATTTTTAAACTCTTCTGGCAGTGTCTTTGTCATCATAAACTTTGTATTTTCCGTTGCAGGGGATTTGACTTAATTTATTGCCAATTAACAAACTTTTAATTACTTATTCTAGTATTGAAAAATAAAGAAGACGAAAGATCACGTAGGGGAAATACCCCAGCTTCCCTCTGGACACCTCTCCTCGCCGCTTCTTGGCCTCAGTCCCTTGGATGAGGCTATGGGGAGCACGAGATTGGGCTCAGCGTGTTGTGATTGCTTTTTTTGCCTCTCCATGCTTCTGTCTCCACTTCTCTGGCATGGGCTCCTCCACTTTCTGCAGACCCCTCAGAGGCGTACCTGCCCTGTGTCTTCTTCTGTGTGTCTGCCCCTGCATGGGTGTCTCTCTGCTCTAGTCCTGCTCAGGTAACTTTTCTTGTGCCTCCTTTTTCTCCAGTGTCCTCCTGTCTTCACATTTCTCCTACCCTGGTACCTCTTCCTCTGCTCTGCTGTCTCTTGGCCTTGTTTTTTTGGTTTCTCACTTAACAAAGGTTGACTGTTCTTTGTATTGTCTTTTTTTTTTTTTTCTTTTACATTCAAGGCTGGAGTTGAGGTATATGTATACCCTACATTATAAAACATGCTGAGGAGCATATGTTGAATGACAGTAGTGTATAAGACACAATGTAAAGCACAAGTATTTTAGAATGCAGCATAATATGAGTTCGTGGTGGTGGAGACTGAAATTCTTCATATGAATGTTTTTCTATGCTTTGTATGAAGTGTCATATGGAACATGTAACTTGAGCTCAAGGAGTATTTATTTCACAGAATTGAAATACCTCCAGGCACACAGATCTCTGTATGACTAGTTTAATTTTGTATTGTATCATAATAAATTCTGAAGCTAAAGAAAGGCAATGAAATAGATGAGTTAATGGATTTCATAGGGCACTTCTGATAATCATTAACTGTAGTTTGAAGTCTTCCTCTTTATTGCTCTCCTTCACCACATACTTAAGCAATTGTGGTCCTCACAGAACTGGTGGTTTTTTGGTGTTATGTGCTGAAAACTTTTGTTCCTAGGATAAAAAAAAAAAAAAGGCAAAACCAAAAGGGGTGCAGATGGTCTCTTTCCTCCAACCAAGTCACCTCTTCGTGTATACTCTGCGAAGTGGTGGTTTTCACCGAGGGTGACTGGTCTGTTGCAGCACACTAGCTACCACTTGAGTTACCATAGTCAGGCAGTGCCTTCTCCAAGTCATTCTTGCAGCTGAAATACAATTTTTCTTTATTTTTTTGAGGGCTAGCTTTGACTCATTTGCCTAAGTGCTTTGCCTTCATTACTGCTTTTATTACCTCATATACCTCACTACTGGGAAGTGTCCTGAAGTGAAGGCACGCTGCTTCCTAGCAGCGAAGACTTCTTTGCAGAATGAACACACATCTCTTGCGAGATGTTTGCTGGTGGCCTGGTAGGGTATGTGGTTTGCTTGTGATGGCCCATAGTAAAGCCTTCAGTGATAGCTGAAGTTGTACCTGCATCTCAGTACCACTCTTGTTACTGTTTAACATGCTTAGATTATGGAGCAACATTTTCAGAAATGACTACTGATTTAGAGAAGCTGAGCTCAACATAATGTATTGCAGCAGTGCAGAGCTGCTCAGCAGGGCAAGGATTTTTAAGACCAGATGCACCTGCTGTTGTTCCTAGGTAGCTTTGCGACAGTGTGCTGTACTCGGGTGCTCTGATGTGCTGTTGCACTGTGTTCTGAAATAAGCCAAAGGCAAACAGTGCTTCCAAAGAGGCAGCACTTCTTTGCTTGGCTCAGATACTTGAGTCCAGCTGTTTCCTACTATTATCTCTTCATCAAGGCAAGTGGTAGGAGAAAAGGGGTCTGTAAAATGAATTACGAGAGCCTGACCACTGACAAGTTTAAGATTTATTGAGCTAGGGCATAGCTTTTAATCTCAGAATCCAAAGTAACTCACAATGAACGCACTGTCTTCATCGCTGTTTCTACAGAGCATGCTGTTGGTTGCTCTACAGCTCCTCACTTAGCCACTGACACAAATAGTATTCGGGCAGAAGAGCACAGCTTACCACCTGGAGCTGTTAAGTGCATCTGTTCTCACCTAGAGAGAGATACATTTCTGCACAGTTCACTACTGCAGCTGAGTACAATATATGGATATTATGCCTAGAAGAAAGCATCATTTGCCCTTACAAATTCGGGTAAAATCTCTGTGCTGTGTTACTATATCGAAGTGCTTTTTAGTTAGCACTTAGAAGAAAGGGTAAGAGTGGAGGCTTGGGGAAGTGTACAAAAGCACTGAACTCTGGCTTAGCTGTGTTCACATTTCACATAATGATAATGCTTCTGCTGAGTTTAGCAGGACCAAGGTTAACCAAACACAAAAGTCTTATGAAAGGAGTTTCTGTAGCAGTGCATTGTAAAATCCACACAGATCAGTCTTAATCTATTCAACTTCTGAGGAACAAACATGCAGAAGCAATTACATCAGCTGTTTGCATAGATACATTAACCTTTCCACTTCACCTTCTGCCTGTACTTCTTCTGTAGTCCAGTTTGGGTCTTTCTCATTTGCAGGCTCGCTAAAGATACCAAGACATGTCAATTCATACCTCAAAAAAAGAAAAACGATTTCTTTTTACCTCAGAATCTGTTGCTGAAGGACATTCTGGTAAGTAAAAATGCTGATTGAATCTTTGCTTTTATTGATACTTGCACTGAAGAATGCTATCTGAAGAAAGTTCAGTCGTATTTCCCCCAATGGAGAGAAGAAAGAATCAATTAATTATTTTGAATGGACTTCATATTAGTGTCTTTGTTTGCTTGACAAGAATTTGTCTTATTTGTTTAGTATGCATATAATCTAGTGTAGACAACTTTAAACTTTTGCTTAAGAGAAAAAAACATGGAGAGGTCTTCAACAGGTAGACTTGGAGCTGCCACATATACTGTAATTACAACTTCATTTCAAATTCTGTAATAAAAAAATATTACTTGATCCACACACTTATTGTATGTGATCACTGAATTCTGAATCTCTGAAACGTTTGGAATACTAAGCATTGATTTTCATCAGAGCTGCATTCCAGATACTGCTATAATGGTACATATGCCTCTTTTGCCACATTGTTCTCCTTAACACAAGTTTACATATGCTGTAGGCTGTTGTATTTTCGAGATCTGGGACTGCAAGACAATGCTTCAGCTCTAATGGCTGTTCATTAAATTCAGCTGTTTTTCACACAGCTTTGTTTACACAAATATGTATCTAGAAGCTATGTTAACTGATGGACTGGAAGATGTTTGGACCTCCAGCAGACATACTAGTGACTCAAATTTACATTAAAGGTAGCAACAGTTCGTTTTACGGACGAACCTTCAAATGGAGCATTTTAATGTTAAGACTAAAAATAACATTACCTCTTACTTTTTCCATAGTAGGAGGAAAGACAAAAAAACTAATAATGAGAAAATGAGGGTGATGTCAAACACTGAAGGTTTGCAACCAAGTTCTTCTTGTGTGTCTGTGTTCTTGGGATTCTTATTCATTAGGTGGGAATGGCACAGTATGAGACCAGTTATATTAGTCTGTCTGTCCAGCCCCTAGTGAACAGCCCAACAGCTGCAAGACCACTGCAGCATGTAGCATCATAGCTTGAACCACCACAACCACTTGTTTGCTTTAAAACACTGCACTGTATGTTGTAATGGTGCAAATAGCTGAAGGCAATAAAACTTATCAGTCCTGCTTCAGCATCTGACCTTCTGGTGTGAATCAATTTCGCAATCTTCAGGACTCAGGGTTGTTGACAAACTAGCCAGATGACAAACTTTGGAACCTGGCATTACTGATTTTATACTTGATTGCATAAATGATTTCTGGGTCTGAAATCATGACCACATGATGTTTCTGTCTTTCATCTTATGTCCTTGTGTCTTCAAACTGCGGTCAACTTTTATCAGTGAGGGTGCAATATAACTTAAGTAACTGACCAGGATTCTGATTCTCTGAGTAAATATACTAGCAAGACTATTTCAGTAAGATAATGCTTGAGCTAGGGATCAATGCAGTACAAATAACTGAAGACAGGCTTTACAGCTATCAAGTTGGCTTTTTTGTTGTTGTTGCTTTTTTCCAAGCCTCTAAATTGTTGGACTTACTTTGCAAATGCTTATGAAATGCACATTTAAATGTTTAGCTTCAGCTCAATTGGGGAAAACACTAGAAACAAAACATAAAGGTACTGAAATTGCTCATTGAGATTCTGAAAGTTATGCCAGTTAAGAAGACACCTGTGCACCTCCGTAAGGAAATCTCATGTGACATTGAGATCACTGTAGCCTGTGTGAATAAAAGGGGCACATACATTTTTAGCACTTGTGCTTTGCTTTAGCCTGTTTTTAGTTTGTGTTTGAATGAGGTAGTACTGATGGTGCAATGGTTTATCCATTCAAAGCTACAGGCTAGCATGTTTCACTTTTCCTTGCTTTTAGATTATACTAGAAGATACTACTCTACACTTCTCATATTAATTCAATTTGCACTTAAACTTTGCATTGAATTACAGATCTTTTGGGGTACAGAATAATTCTACTCTTACCTTATAATTTCATTCTGATGTTTTGTTTGCTTCCAAACCAGATTACCCTTAAATAAGTAGTTTAAGGTGGACATTCAGTTATCCTTCTTTATTAACTTCCTCTTTGGGCCCTCAAGCCTTGCATATATATAATGGTACTCACTCCTGCAAGAGAATTTATTTTAGACTGGCAATTACATAGATAATTATCTAGGCTGTTGCAAACCATATACGCACTTGGCTCATTGATACAGACAGTGTTGTAGATCCAGCTGTGTAGTTGTGTGGCTGAACGCATTTTGGATACCTTTTTTTGTAATGATGGTGGGTGAAGATTAATGTGTGTTCCTCATGTTGTTTCTTCAGATATGCAACCTTTCAAAGCTGTACTTTTGAAGAAATAATATGGATTGCTTTTACCTGGTTAAGTTACCCTGATGAGAAAAAGAATCTCAATTTGTCCCCTAAATTGTTCATTAGCTTTTAACAAACCAAATACGATTGGCATACTCAGGTCTTACTTGGACAATAAGTCATAGGTTCTAAAGAGAGAATAGGTAAAAACTTTTTTCTGCAGTGCTTTTGTCCTTAAAAAAAGACCAAAACTCAGAAATATAACTGTGGAAACTTGTGGGTGGCCAATGCTTGTCCCTTAGAGAATGTTTGCAGATGCTTTTATAAACTCAAATGAGCCGGATAGTTAATGGATAATTGCAGGAGTGGTCTTCAATCTAATGTACCTGTTTGCAGGGAGAGTGATGCCTCTTGTCATCCAAAAAAGTTCACACATGAGATCTCAGAAGTCCCCCCTGGAGGTATGAAGGGATAAACACTGCCTTAAGTGCAGACCTCTGATAGTGATAAGATGTAGATCAAAAGAGGTAATTCACACAGAAAATGCAATACAAAGTTTAAAATAAAGAGGGGAAGAATGCAAAACCCCTACAGAAATGTCTTAGCTTAAATACTTCTTCCAAAGTTACTTCTTGTATCTTCTGTTCTCCTTAAAGTAATACTTAAGGATGCCTTTGCAGGCCTTTTTCATTGTCGCCTCACCTGGGAGGCTGCTGGCCTTTGCAGATGATAGTAAAATGTCAGCTAGGATTGACTTGAGGAGAAGAGTGAAAACAGGGTAAGACATACCTTTCAGAATATAAGTTGCTAAAATTGCCTCTTGGCAGATGCTCTATAAACAGAAGTCTCTTGCCCACTGGAAATGAAATTTTATTAAGAAATCACTTTTTTGTTTTTATCACAAAAAGAAATGTTATATCTGTCTTATTTTTGTCTTCTAGATAAGATGTGTGATCAGATAAGTGATGCTGTTCTAGATGCTCATCTCAGTATTGATCCAGATGCCAGAGTTGCCTGTGGTAAGTATAATACAGATAGAAAAACAGATTAATGAAGTACAACAAGTAATCTATGTTGATACAACATCCCATGATCCAAAATTCTTGCAATAGCTGGCTGGCAGTCAACACTTCCACAGTCAGTAAAGAGGCCAACTCTGGCATACTGACTCAGAGGAGAAGGGAAGGCAGGAAAAAAGCTGCGAAAAATGAACAGAAAAAAGGAAATACATAGTACTCCAGTATAAATTAAAAATGATGAAATGTAAGAAATAGATCAGGAGAAGCAGTGCTATCCAGGGAAAACTATGGTTGACAAGGCTAATGATAATGAAGAATCTAAGAAAATCAGGGAAAAAGAGAACTGAAGAATATGTCAAGATGCATTTCTTTGTGGAGTGAGTAAAAGGTGTTAGTAAAACTCAAAATCCAAAAGTGCTAAATAGATATTTACTGTGCCTTTACAGAAGCAGGGTGATGCCCTTGGTTCACAGGAAGGTAAGTGCACAGTTCATGTGAATGTGATTCGGAGCAAAGTGGCTTACCTTTTTCTTGGGGCTTTCTGTTAGGACTACCCTGTATTCTACACTGATGTCACTAGCTGCCGGAGTTTATTCGGGTCTGTATCTGACGACGGAGTGGGAGTCGCGGTACCGGAGTAATGATGAGTCCCAATGTGGGTATGGTCATTCTCCTTTATTACAGCTTATAGCAGCACTTATATAGCCCCCAACCTTATACATGCGCCTCGTGTGAGATAATGATTGGTTACATGCAATTGTTCACGCGCTTGTAACTCAGCTATGATTTGTGCTAGCCTTCTGTCCACGCGCCTAAAGCTTATTCTTTATTGGAAACTACAATTTGCGTAAGCAACCTGTTACACGCCTGCTTCAGGATACAATTCTGCTTTTACTTGAATACTTCAGCAGCATTGTTTCTCATTTCTTATCATCAAGGACAGGCCAAGACTGTGAGTTTGCAAAGTCAGGAGACTATGTCCCTATTGTTCACAGCATGGGTTGCTCAGAGACATTAAATCATGTCCCTTTTCTGTTAACCATTCCTCCACAACTAGCAACATCACCTCTTCCAGAGGGTAAGAACATACCATCAAATTGGAATGAGCTGGGTTGCCAATGGAGAATGGACATAGAAAAGGAATGTTTCTAAAGAGCTCTATGAATGCAGTCATTTTGTTCTTAGAACAAGCCATCAAGGCCATAGTTATAGCACAGAGGACTAGCTGCATCCCACAAATACAGTGATCTAATATGACGCTTCATCTGAAAAATCTTATGTGATCCTTGATGCATAGATGTCAGCAGTGAGGAGACATGGGGGGAAGGGTTTAGCATATGTATTAGACTTGGTGAAGCATGTATTTCAGTATTGCAGGCAGTTATGCTTCCAAAACTGCTGAAAAGCTGGAGATGGTAACAGAGAAATGCTGCAAAAATGACAAGGACTGAAAAATGTGTCGTAAGAGATGTGAGAAACATGATCAGTTTGTCTTACCAAAAAAGAAGACTGAAATGTGACATGATTACATAGATAAATCCCTGATTTCTGTAATCTGTTGGGAAAAAAAATCAAAACTGCTGACTGGAATCAGAAAACTTGAGTATAACATTAAAGCGTAAATCTGGAAAAGATAAAACTATTGCCCAGACACAGAGTTTGCTAAAACAGTAGTGGGCTGGAGAACAGAAAGCAGTTATGGCACTCAATACAGGGTTTACCAGGTGAAAATTAGAATTTCTGTTTAGTTGTGCAGACCTTGCCTCAAAGTTTCAGAAAAAAATCTCAAAGCATTATGTAAGTGCTAAGTTCCTGTAACACTGTATTTTACAAAACTATGAAATGTAGTTTATGGAGATGTTGAAACTAGCTTCTATCTACCAGTAGAAATAGGTATCTGTGGTTCTCTGAGTTTTATTTGCTGCTTGGACTTTTAGGATCAGCAAGTTTTGCATACGAAGTTCTGAATTATTACACTGGCACTTACACAGCTGGTCTCTCTTTGTGCTGCCAACACACTGGGTAGCAGTAAAGCCAAGCAAGAGAATACTGGCTGCAAGTAGCATAAAGCAGAAGGCAGAATAATTATTCTACTTCCTCTCTGAAGCCAAATGCTTTCTTGAAAAAAAAGTCCTTCCCAGCGCGCCCAACAAATGAGACTCAAGACAGAAAATTAACTAACCAAGTTGTACTAACCAAGACAGTACAAAAGAGAAGGTGGAAGTTGTTACCTACTAATGGTGTTCAAAATGTTCTTTTGAAGAGACTTAAACATGTAAGAAATCACCCCCAGTGAAGAGCCCAAAACTTCATATGGTAACTTTCTCTTGAGTAGAGCAGATGGGGGTGTTCCTTGGGCTCACTTATAAGTGGCAGCTATAGTGCAGCTCCTGAGCTGTGTTTTCTTTTGGTTGAATTAAATTTCAGTCAGGATGGGAAGCAGTCAAAGGCAGCAAGATGAATCTCTCTTATCCTGATACTAAAAAAGCATCATCATGCCATGAAGTCTCGCATCACCATCCAGCTTTGCTTGGCTGTAATGGGCCTGGGAGAGTTTCTAGGAACTGTTGGTGGTGACTGCAGCCTTATTCTTCCATCCCTCTAAGCCCCAGTTCCCCAACTTTGTGTTCTTCCAGAGAGGCTTCCTCTTATTGTAGTGACCACACTGGAAAAGCTGAGAGCTGTTCTTTTCTGCCTCACACCTGTAATATAGGGTCTCTTCCCTCAGCACAGGATTCACAGCACCATATATGCTTCACACATGTAGGTGGTCTGCTAGGTTGTAGCAGACAGGAAAAGCACTGCTGGTCAGTAGAGCAGGGGCACAAGACTGAGTGTGAAAAAAATGATACCAGGATACCCTGCACTGTAGTGACATCACTACCTGGGCTTGATCTGCTGTATACATTTAGGGCTACTATATTATTATGGACTCTCACTGTGTCCACAGTATAATTCAGAGATCCCATGCCAGCTAGGACGTAGCTTAATAGTTCAATATAGACTAATTCCTCTTGCAGACAAATAGAGAAAGCTTGCCCTGTGCTAAGTTCTCAACTGTTTGTCTGGGTTATCTAAGCTAAGCTGCCAATTAAAGCTAGCTTGATTATCTTTATGTGATGCTGCAGTCTTTAGTTGTGCAATTTTATAGCATGTTCCTGCCTGTAATACTTAATCTTGAAACCAAATAAAATTATTCAAATAAGATGGTGGCTGGATGATAGAAGTGATGGATGAAATTCAGTGTAGGCTAATACAAGGGGGAAGGGAGCAATCTTATCCCCATATATAGAAAATAAGGTTTGCAGTTCACTGCAAGCATTCAGATGAGAGATTTTGGGGTTGTAATAGACATGTTTCTATGAAAAGAGTCGGTGCTCAGTAGCAGTAAAAACACAAGCTGACTGTTAGGGCTTGCTGGGAAAGGATTGAAGAGTGGAACGGAGAACATTATTAAGTCATATAAATCCATGGTTGCCTGTCTTGAATACTGTGTGCAATCTGTTTGTCTTTCCCCATCCCAAAAAAGGCTATAGTAAGATTGTACGGCAAGAGTAACAAATATGATCATAGCCGCACAGTGTCTTTCAGTGAGTAGCCTAAGCTTCCTCAGTCTGGAAAAGAGAGGTTTGAATTAGATATGAAATAGAGCTATACAGTTGTAGGTTGTGTTGATGTGGTGAATTTTTTGTGATTGTTTGCTATATGTTTTAACACAAAACAGAAAAGTTTGGAGGCCAGGTGGATGCTTGAAACAAACAATGAAATAAAATATGAAATGATTCTGCACAAAATTTGTAATGAAGTTGCATAGCTTCTTGCTCCAGGATCCTGTAGATGCTAAAAGTTTTCATGGTTGCCAAGAGCAACTGGATGAATTACTGTAACAAAAATCTGTCAAAGACTGGTAATGCCATCTGTTAATAAATGATATCCCTTTAGCTTCAGGAAGACCCTGAGCTGAAATTGTTGGAGACCAGGAAAGTATTTGGAGAAGTAGCACTATATACTTGATCTGTTCTTACAGACATTTGCTGCTGGCCACTGTGGAGGTAGGATAATTGTGTAAGATGAACGCCCCCCATGCAGGCATTTTAATGTTCATAACAGCCGAAGAGTGGTTGCACACAGACCTATATGTATGCTAAGGCTTTACACTGAGTTTCCTCTATGAGTAATTCTTTGTTCATAGAACCATCTTCAAGATCTGTAACTGTAAAATAGTAGCAGTAAGATTCTGATGTTTTATCTTTTTTCTACAGAGTGTGTAGCAAAAACTGGAATGATTTTGCTTTGTGGAGAGATCACATCCCAGGCTATAGTAGATTACCAACAAATTGTAAGAGAGACCCTTAAGAGGATAGGGTATGATGACTCTTCCAAAGGTGAGCGAGATCCTTCATGTGTTCACTCTGTTCTGCATGTGGCCAAAGTAATGTTTTTATGATCTTCCGGAAAATAAAATTAAATATGTATCCAGGCCTAGGAGAAAACTGTACAGATGTTGGTATGCATTTTTCAGTGCCTAGTACTAAAGGAACTATTTTAAGTTGGCATACTTGAAAAATACTTATTCTTGAAAGTGCCAGGTACCTCTTGCTTCTCTGATGCAGAAGAACTAGAGTTTGCGTAAATGTCAGAAGGTGGTTACATCTGCAGGTTTGTACACTGAAAGCTTTAATGCTGGTGTTCCTTGTCCTTGCGGTGCATATGCCTATGAAACTCGTAGTTCACACCCAAGGGAATTCTTTATGTATTCTTAATATATTTCCCAAAGTAGCTTCCTTTCAGCAGTTGAACCCCTTACATGACTATTGCCCTTCAATCTTCCCATTTCATGCATGACCTGTATGGCTTTTCTCTAATTCTATTGAACGCTATAACCTACTACAGGAAAAACTGAATACCAGACTCTGGTAACATTTTCCACTCTCCTCTCCCAGCTTTAATACCTAAGTGGTTTGAACCCTAGTCAACATAAGCAATGTAACCAGCTTTGGTGGGGTAGCTTTTAGGATTATACTTAACCTCTCAGTTTCAATACTCAACTTTCAAGTAATACCACTAACTTGCCCACATCCTGAGACTGTTATATAAATGCGCTGATTGTCTGCTTCTATTAGCAATACGAAACCTAGTATAGGAAGCTTACATGCTTAGAGTTTTAAAAGTTTTAGTCAAGGTAACTAGATAATCCCTAAAAGCTTCTCTAGCAATTTGTGAACTCTCAAGAATGTATGACCTAACTTTACAAAACTTCCTTCACTAGGACTGGACTATAAGACTTGCACAGTTTTAGTGGCCTTAGAACAACAGTGTAAAGAGATCAAGCATGCTGTCTCCTATGGCAAGAGTGACGATGACATTGGAGCAGGGGATCAGGTAATGGGGCTTAATTCCAGGCATTTACTCAAATTTAGTTTATGCACAGGCAGTTAGAATTGCATTGGACCAGAGCCCTTCCTTAAAAGCTATTGTGCAAAGTGTAAGAATTAGCAGCTAAACACTGTCCACTCTCTTAATTACCGGAAGTGGAAAAAAGTAACACGGCCTTCATTAGTTTCAGTGAAAGTGGCTTTTCCCATATCCAGTGGCCTTACTGGATAGAGCTACAATTAAGGTATATATATATTTTTGTCAGTAGGTGTTAGTTTCTGATCTTTCAAGTCTTTTAGGTAGCTTGGTTTTACTTAGGCATCAAATGCTCTGTTATTTTACTTCTCATGTGTGGAGAGAAGACTGAGCAGTCTTTATGAGCTTTTTGTCTATTAAGTCGTTGCAGTGGATTCTTATGGACACTTAAGGCAGAGTCATTCTTGGGAACCAGACCCTGCTGTAGCTCTGATTCTTGTGCATGCAGATACATAAATGTTATTTCATGGTTATATTACAAAGTGGATTCACCCTGCATGTTACTGCTGTCTCTTTCTAGCCTTGGGTGGTTTTAAAGTACTATGTGGCAAAGACAGGCACAGAAATGGAAAGAGAACATGGAAATGAATGGCTTATTTCACTGTTTTTCAATGCAGTTCCCTGTTTCTCAATGCAGGGTTTGATGTTTGGCTATGCCACTGAAGAAACTGAAGAATGTATGCCCTTAACAGTCCTCCTGGCACACAAACTGGCTGCAAGGATAAAGGCTCTGAAACAGAATGGAACATGGCCCTGGGTTAGACCAGATGGAAAAACACAGGTTTGTAACGTAGATGCATAAACTGTAAGGGTGAGAAACAATAGAAATCATTTACCCTGTCTGCTACTAAATCAGAATTAATGTTTGTCAAAAATGGTGCTGTCATTTTCACATTCCAAGGTCGTGTGAGTTTCATATGGTACATTTGTGTGAACCACACATGGTTTGTTTAAACTGTTCTTAGCAGGTTTCTTCAAAGTAACACTTGTATTTTGCTTCTTTTCCCCTAAAGATTAAGATGATTAACAAATTACTACAATCAGCTGGTTTTTTTCAGCATTCCAGAAGCATGAACTGGGATAGTGCTATGGTTTCTTGGTTAAAACAGGGCTGTTCTTGATTCAAACGTCATATATACTGTCCTGCTTCCAGCTGGGACAGAATTAACTTTCTTCCCAGTAGCTGGGAGTGTGTTTTGTGTTTTGTGTTTGGTATGAGAGGAGTGTTGATGGCACATGGATGCTTTGGTTGTTGCTGGGTGGTGCTTGCACCGGGGACTTTTCAGCCTCCCATGCTCTGCCAAGTGCAGGGGAAGCTGGTGGGGGGAGCATAGGCGGGGTGGTTGATCCAACTGGCCAATGGCGTATTCTATACCATGGGACATCATGCTCA
>NW_009236046.1:0-2405 GCF_000690835.1 Fulmarus glacialis | reverse complement strand
GGGTTTCCAGGCTGTCTTTGGCAAAAAAAAGGGGGTCGGGGGGGCAGGAAGAAAAAGAAAACGACAAAAAGCCCACATTGCCATGACACACAGTTTCATTAAGGATGTGTAAAACAACTCCGTTTCGCTCACCGGAACTTGGCTTGCAGATACATCAGCAAATATTAGATAGTAATCTAAATAAATTGATTTGTTACAAATAAGTTTATTTCAAGCAGCTTCTGCTCTTCCCTTCTGTAGGCTCACCTTCCAACTCTGCATTAGATCAGTGAGTAAAACCATCCTACATAACTGACCAACAGGTCTTGTCAAAGGACTGACGAAGGGACCGACCTTTAGTGTCGTCTCTGTCATCTACCACATCATATCTAGAATTTCCGTGGCAATGACCCCAGAGCCAAGTGAACCTCCCCAGCTTTTTCTCTGTCCCCACCCAGCACCTCATTTTCTCCTCAGTCTACTTTCCCTCTCTGCACTTGCTTCGTAAGGGAAAGAAGAGAACCTGTACTGACGTTAGCTTGGAGGCTGCGGCTTCTCTGCCTGGACAGTCCTCTTTGCCCGGCTGCGGAGAACGTACCAGTCACTGCCATTTGCTCGCCCAGGAATACGACAGGAAAAGCCCGTACAGCAAGCAGCCGCAGCAATACTTCCACAAAGCCGCTCGCATTAGCTGTTTTCAGTACTCAGTGTTGGCTGAGCACTGCTAGCTCTGCCCCTCTGCTGCTAGGTCAGCCAAGAGACAAGGAAACAAAAATAAGCTCTTTCTAGCACCACCTTCCTCATCAAGAAAGACATGCTTACTCCTCCCCTATCCGCGCAAATGCCTCTGTTTCTGGTTTTTGCCTGATGGCTTTCTTCTCGCTGGAGTCCTGCTGCTGCCGCCAGTTTTCTGGGCAGCGATTCTGCCCCAGCCTCAGGGAGCGGCAAAGTGGGGCTGCCCCACAGGAAGGTGAGCTGTGGGTGGCCGGAGCCAAGGTGGTGGCCCTCACCAGCCTGGGAAGGGTCCTGCTGCACCTGAGCAGGGCGGGCAGAGCAGGTACTAGCGATTGGACCCACCGACACACCCAGACAAGGCGAGGTGATGAACCAGGTCCAAGGTCCACCCAGGGAGTCCAGGCAGGAGCGGCAGGAGACAGTGCCAGGAACAGAACTGGAAACACAGGTCCGAGGTCCACCCAGGAGATGGGGCTGGAGAGAGGAACACCTGTAACGTAGCTGGGCAGGGACTGAAGGCCCCGGGCTGAGTTGAAATGGAGCGCCTGTCCCATGGGCAGGGTGTGTAGTTGAGGCCCCAAGATAGGTGAGTCAAGGTCATCAAGGCCTTAGTTAGTGCTCTTGGACTCAGGTCCTCCTATGGATCTGAAGTGGCATGTCTGGGGCAAAGTCCTTCCTGACTTGACAGCGGTGTCTCTGCCTCCTCCCACGCTCCCAGTTTTGGAGTGAACCTAGGCACAGTGGTGGCACAGCGTGGCCATGCACACGGTGGGGCTACAGCAGAGCTCAGAAGCGTTGCCAGACCTGGAGCGAAGAGGCACTTGGTCCTGATGTGCAGGGAAGAAATGTTGGGGGGAGGAAGAACGAGTAGATTGCAGAAGGATGACACCTAACTGAGGAGATTCTGGTGGATCCCACCATGGATGGGGAGAACTGGTGAATGTGTAGGTGAGCCACTGAGGCCCTCGGTCAGCAAGCCGACTTAACAGAGAGCTTTCAGCAGCTCTGTCAGGATCACATTAGTATGCCCAGCAGAAGGGATTTTTAAAAGTCTGGGTGGAAAGCAATTTCCTCATCCTGTAAGAATTTCAGAGACTTGGAGAGGAGCAGAGGGAATTGTATCAAGTGAAGATGACAAATAAATACCACCCCCAAACTGAAAAACGGTACTTTGACATTTCAATAACATTGAAAAGACGTCTAAGCTGTTTCAAACCCTTTCTCTGAACTTTTTTTTTTTCAGAAGAAAAGCTACACCAGATCCATCTCCTTCTTGCGACTGGCTTTTGCTTTGACAAGTCGGCATGTTTCCCAACGGCCGAGTGTTCCCTCGGCAGACTTCCCGGCCCGTGTGGTCGGGAAGTGTTCTACTACCCTGTGCCCGTCCATCACAGACCCAACGCCCAAGCACTTGCCCACAGCAGCCACCACGGGTGGGCTTTGCTCGTTTTCCTCCTGCAGGACGTGTGCCATGGCTGGCGCATCCCCGGGTGATGCCCACGGGAAACCCCTCGTCCCGGGTGAAGCCCCCAGCTTCGCCTCCTCTTCCGCACCGCAGCCGCGGAGCGAGTTTTCGGGAGGAAGCAGCGCGGGTCGCCCACGGACACCCCACCGGGGCAACACCGGAGCAGCGGCGGGAAGCCCTTCCGCGCAAGCCCGGCGGGCGGGGGAAGGAGCGGGGGGACCGGCGG
>NW_009236045.1:0-906 GCF_000690835.1 Fulmarus glacialis | reverse complement strand
CGCCGGGAGCCGGTTGTTCTGCTCGGCCCGGTGCGCGTCCCCTCGGGGGCACCGAGCTCCTCGCCGCGCAGCCAGCGCTCTGTAGGGCGGCCGGGGACGGCGGTAGCGCTTCTCTCCCCTTGGCGGTAGAGTAATTAAGCAGTGGGGCTTGGAGTGTGTCCGCAGCCGGATAAAGGTGCGTTATGCGCAGATGGGTAACTTCTTTTTAAGAGAAACTTGCGTATCTCGGTGCAAGCACAATGTGCAAATCACTAAAAAAAAACCGTCTGGGAAATCAGTTTCTGTGGAGAAAAAAGAAGATTTTGCTCGGGGTTAGGCTTTATCAACCTCCCACTCATACGTTTTTTCCTGTGATTTCGAAAAAGTCTATCTGTGCACAGCAAAATTTTACTGCGTTAAATCACAGGCGGTCAGCAGAGGAACAGCTGTGTTAGCTGTGCAATGAAAACTTCCAGGTGATGCGAGAAATAAGAGGGGAATCCCCTCTCCTAGATCCTCCAAACGCCTTTCAAATTAACCAGCTCTGAGGATCACTGCCAGTCTCCACAAAGGCGTTCCCAAAGCCTGCAGCTAGTAAAACTTTGTATAGGTAAAATTAGCTAAACCCCTTCTGCTGACACAATAGCTTTTGTTGTCACATATGGTGGAGTTCCAGGATCTGTAACTATTTTTCATAAAAGATTTTCCTACTGCCCAAGTGAATACATTACGCTACAGTAGCTCTGAATGGTACCGCTTATTTCCTTCAAAGCAGCGGCCGATTGTTTCTTCAGAGACCCTAAATCCTTTCAAGGGGGGGAAAAAAAGTGATAATGCAGCGGGACTGAATCGCGACGATAGATCTTACTTTAGCACGCATCACCTCCAAAAAGTGCTTCCCTGGGAGCGCGGCAAGTGCCGAGGGAG
>NW_009236044.1:0-31127 GCF_000690835.1 Fulmarus glacialis | reverse complement strand
GGGTGGATCCTGGAACTCACTACAGGTAATGAGCTCTCCCCATGGTTTATCATAAAAGAATTATTCAACATTTCCTTTCCCACGCAGATAGCAGCTGCTTCTGGCCCTACTCAGTCTGTATCGTTTGGGCAAATGTGAAAGAATGCCTATTTAATGTGTGCCTCAGACCTCTTATTTCATTAGTATAAAAGCCTCTTTTGAAATTTTTGTATTTTGAAAAATGTTTTTGTAATACTAAATTTAATCGTTTTATGGTAGAAAAAGCATATAATAACGAATTATAAACTTAATGAACTTAAATTATAAACTGATGAAGCTAGAACTATGCAGGTTTAGCTCAGTTTTAGACAGGTGAAAGACTGATTGAAGCAGATTCAATTGACATTTTTTGATGTTCTATTTTAGCCTGTCTTTACAAGTGAGAGATTTAATCTTAAGACTCTCAGTTTCGCTTCCAAAAAGTAGCAATCATCAAAGTAATTGGAAATTAAATGATACCTATTGTTACTTACCCTTTTGAGACTCTAAATTCTGCTCTAGTTCGAAACAAGTCACTCTGCTCCTACAGAGCAAAAACTGCTTCATTTGTTGAAGTTAATCAGATTTACCTTAAAATAATCCCAAATATTATTTAATAACAATAACATACAGACAATCCCATTGTTATTTCATTTTTATATCTAGTCGTGAGATTGCGTGAGTTACAAAAAAGCCCCCAACCAACCCACATGAAGAAAGAAAAAAAAACCAATAGAAGAACCCCTGAAAGAAGCAGCGCACACTGCTGAAAACAAGGAGTTGCTGAATCCAGCAGCCCCATGCCCCCAGATGCAGCCAGAAGCTGGAATACAGTGCTGTATTTGCAGTAGGGAGACTACACACAGAGCACACGTATACACTACACATGTATATACTCTATTCACATCTTGCCACAGAGATTAACACTGACAGACATACTCAGTACTCATATGAATACAGACAGCACCAACGACCTCATCCTGTTTCTCCTCTCTGGCTCTCCTCTCTGGTATGGAGATCTGTTAGTGGGAAATAAATGCATGGACAATGAGGGTCCCTCCAGGAACTGGGCTGAGACACTTGGTTTTCCCAGTAGCTGCCCCTGGATCCCAGTCTCCCCAGCTGCTGGCACCTGGGCATGTGAGCCCCTGAGGCTGCAGCCGCACTCCAGTTGCTGGTACTCAGACCTACATGTGAGCACACACAGCAGGTCTCAGTCAACCCCCAGGCTGGTCTTCCCAGCAGTTGGCCTGGTAAGGCCCCTCTAGTAGCCACCTCCTCCAGGTGCCTCACCCTCCAAGGCACACATGCCCCCCACCCCCTAGCTCCCAGGCTTCTTCACCTACTCGCCAGCTCATCTGGCTGGATCTTTGGGAGCACTCCCACACTCGCTTGCAAACCCATACTCACTCGAGGTGCTGCACCACAGACACACAGCCCTCCAGCCCATGGTCTGACTCCAGTTGCTGCACTCAGACCCATGTACACACACATGCACAAAGAATATAGTCCCTCACCCAGGAAAAGCATTAGAAATTGAGACAGGACAGACTGCACTAGTCAGGCACAGGGCATGGTCATACAAGCGTATTGACCAGTCCCAGTTTACATGCAACGAGCCCCTTCCATTCCTTTATTCCTATATTTCTGCATTACCTGTTCCTCCCCAAACCACCTCAATCTATCCCTTTCCCTGGCATTGGTTCGTCCCCTAAATACTCCATAATCAGCCTTGTGCAATCCCAAAATGCTCTTCCCCTGTACCCCACAATGAACCCTGTATCCCTGGGCAGAGACCTACCTCAGTCTGTGAGATGACTGGAGAGCTCCTGGTGCAGGGTGTCCCCCAGCCCCTGGGGCTGTGAATCAGCTGGGATAGCCCCAGGGAGGCCAGGGTAGAGGTTGTGTCTCTGCATTAGGTATTGAGGTTCCCCCGCTTGCCCAGGACCCTCTGAGTTTCTTCTGGGCTTGTGGACATGGGCCTGCAATGGGCTGATGGTTTCTGTGATGGTCCTGCAAGGAGCTAGGGCAAGGTGGGGTTTGTCTCTCCCACCTGCCATCATCTCCCTGTGCTCCTTTGTGTGTGCACAGGTGAGCTTTATATTGCCTCACCTAACACATATAGCAACATCACTGGCTTTTCAAAAGCAAGTCAATATGGAAGCCAGCACAACACACCTCTTTAAGCAGCAACAGGATAAGAGACTTTTTTTTTTCCTTTTCCTAGTAAAAATTCAGATTATCAGACTTTTTGTACAGTTAGCATACAGATACTTTAATTATTCTTTTCAACTCATATCAAATTTACATCATATTTATTATTATGTTATCATGGCTATATTATTGCTGTAGCTTGGCCTTTTCCAATCAACCAAAACCAATACTGGCAAAAAGCCAATTTAATTTTCTTTTCTTTGTTTTCTTTTTGAACAGTAATTATTATAATTTATTTCATTAAAATATTGGAACTACCAATTAGATTTAAAACTAGGCATAGTTCATTTATTTGTTTGGCAAATTTTTCAAATTTAGATCTTTCTAACTTGCATTTTTGCCCTGATTTTTGACATGGTCAAGAAAACCAGCTCACTAACATAAAAAATTAAAGCAGTATATTAGAATTACACACTTGAATGCATTAACTAAGTATAGTTTTAAAATGTTTGGCAAGCTGAATGTATAAATAAAACAATATAGTAGAAAAGTATACCTAACTGGTGGGTATTTGGATTTCCCCTTGAATCATATTTATTGTCCAATCTTCCATCAGGCCAGAGTAGAAAGTTAAAGAAAATTTTGAACTGTTAAATGTTAAAAATGTTAAATATGTAAAATGTTAAAAATCAACGGGTATAGAGGGATGGATTTGGAGCTTTTTTCCCTTTTCTTTTTCCCCTCTTGTTACTTTGTTTTGATTTTTGATCTTTTGATGTTGATTTCAACAATAAAAATAGTTATGCCTCAATTTCCCAGTGAACCTGTGGGATTTTTTTTATACTTTCAGAGTTTCTAGGTAGAAGGAGACATGGTTTAAGTGGCCCTGAAAACCACCAGAACAAATTGCTGTGCAATGACATGCTTTGCCTTGCCTGCTTCATGTCTGCCATATCAGCAACATCGGTCTCACGGAAATCAACACTCCCAGTGGATATAACTGGACTCAGTTCTTGTTCTGCCTTGTTCCCTGATGGCATTGCCATAGGGGAAAAGATGTTACATTCACTCAGTTGTGAACTTTTTTTTTTCATCCCTCTGCCCTCACCTGTGCAGATATACAAAGACTCTGTATATTCAGTAGGAGTTGCAGAGTATATGATTTGTCTTGTGCCAGTGCTTCATAAATGCATAAATTCCCCAGAAGTGAAGTAACATTAACATCTAATATGAGACGAAAACCTAGCACTTCCCAGCGACAAAGCTTATCAATGTACACAGAATGACTTAAAAGGTGTGATAATGAATCCCCTGCTTTTGCATATTTACAGCATGTATACTATGCTTGTTTAGCTTTCGCTTATTTCCAGGACAGTAGAAGAAGGATGTTTTAGTATCTTTGGTTTTCATTTTAAGAGAAAAAATCACAATACTTTTTTCTATACTAACTAAAACGAATCTGCTTGAGTTAAATATTTATTTCAGAATTCCTAGAAAGAGAATAAAACAAGAAAGTTTCCAAAGCAAAACCTGATTAATGGCTGTGTTCCACTTCTACAGTAAGAATCAGATTTCTGTTGTAGTGTTTCAAATTAAGTATGCTATTTTTGGCAAGTTATCAGAGATGTTCAAGGAGGTATTAGGTATTTTGATCATTATGTACCAGAAGTTCTCTATATGCTGTGTTTGACTACCTTGAATAATTCAAGATTTAACAAACAGATGATCCTGAAGTCAAACAATGAATACAATGCTGAAATAAATGTGTACTAATGGAAAGCCATGAGTAAAATAATGTAAAATCAATTGCTAGGTAAAGTAGTTCTTTCAATGAATTCTTGTAATTCAGTGAGTGCATATAAGTGTGAGTCTATCCTTCTTACATGTTCTTTAAAACCTTAGAAATAGTGTTTGAAGTAAGTTAAAAGAATTTGTGGTCTCTGCTTGATGCATGGTACTTTTTGTCAGGGATTTCAATTATAATTGTCACATAGAGTAAATTTAGAAAAGAAAATTAGTAAAAGCAATTGATAAAATAAAAAAAACAGAAGAAACTTATTTTCTAGCTCTTAAGTGATGTTGAATATAATTTCCCATTAAATAGTACTGAGGCAATAATTTGTATTTTTTAAATTTTATTATCAAGAAAGCAATCCAGTCTTGATATGAAAACATCAGCAAGTAGAAAATCCACCGTCTCTCTTGACCGATCTTTTCTGTGATTAACTCTGTTAAATATGTAGTCCTATCTTCTCAATTGTATTAGTCTGGTTTGATCTTTCTGTGTCCAGTAGTGGCGTTATGCTTTCCCTCAACAGAGTAAAAAGCCTTTTGTTAACCTTGTAATTCCCCTTTTTGAAGCACCAAGTCTCCTCTCAGTCTCCTAGATAAACTAAGGAGGTTGAGCTCTTTAAATCTCTCATCGGAAGTAAGTTTCACCAGTTACTGCATTTTTATTGTGAGTTGGTACTATCTGAAACTTCCAGTGACCACTTACGTGATTTTAGCTGTCTAAAAATATCGGACTAACTAGTACTGGATCTACAGCTAAGACTACATTTAACTTTTTTTCCCATGTGTGGTTTTTTTTCCCTACTGCTGTTTTTTCTAAAAAAAAAAAAAAAACATGAACACTTAGAATTTAATTAGCTAAATCATGTTAAACTATACGATGTACCTTAGGGGCATAAGTAAGTTTTCTTAACTGTATTAGTATGCCTGTCATTACTGCTATAGGTAGACTGCACTTGTTCATTTATCTTTTTTCTTCCCTTGTTTTTTGTTCTTTCCCATTGTATTTCTTCCTCACTTTGATAATGTAATTGCAGATTTCCCCACATCCTATCAGTACAGTCATTGTAGTGTCGGAAAGTCGTTTATTTTGAGAGTCTTTTATTTTGACTTGTTTAGATTTGAGTACGAGTGTATTAAACTATTTTCCCAGAACTTTTGGTTAGTACAATTGATTTACATTTCAAGGACACTTATTCAGCTACGTGGTAAAATCTGTACAAGTCTACAAGGAGATAAGTTCTCAGAGAATGCTTGTTTATAAAGTAGGAAGGAATAAATCTTTCTTCTATTAAAAGTAAGATTCTTTTGGCCTAAGCTTCATATGTGACTGTTGATTGTGAATAGCTCCCTTTTAAACCATCCTTTTCCAGTCTGATTTTCAGTCTGTCTCAAAACTTGAGTCCCTTAATGTATCTTACATTGGCACCTGTGAATATAAACTACTCAACACCATTAATCCCTAGCCTGTATTTTCTTATTTCTAAATTTAGGTTGTTTGATCAAAAAGGAGAATTTTAATCCAATAAAAACTATAATAATGAAATCAATATTTGACATCTTGTCTTCCCACACATTGAATATATATTTAGCCTGTTTGAAAAAAGCTTTGGTTTTTTTGCAGGTGTACTTTTGTCCCTGTACTAAAATTATAAGATATCCTTTATTAGTTTAATATTATTCTATACCATGTGATAAGGAAAGAGCAGGAGAAAACACTCAGACTGTTTTCTTGTGAATGTGTCATGTACACCCTCTTAGAGCTAGCTGCTTAAAATAGCTGCTCCTGTACTGTCTCTTTAAAATTTGTAAACAAAGTAATTTGGCATATATCTTGAGTTCAGCACATCCTTAAGATCAAACTGTCTCTATTCCATCTTTAGAGCCTTGAAGCTTTTTCTTTTTCAGTGTTTGACATTAGAAATAATCTTTGGATTTATTGTTAAACTGACATCTCATAAAGGCAACATGCTTTCTAAAGAGAGATTGGCCATCTTGTCTGTTTTGGTGTCACAAAATATTTCTTTTTCTCAAAATTTAAAGCAAAGCCCAAAAGTTGACTTAGAGTGACGAAAATATATGTATCTAAACCAACTACATTTACCAAGAGTACAGAAGAATTGGACCCTGGGATAAAGCTCTGTCCTCAAGACTCTCAGTCCGAGGTTTAGTCAAAATTTCTCAGTACCAACAGAGTGAGACGTTTGACAAAGGCTCAGATTACATACAGATTTTTCTTAACACAAGGGCATTCTATTAAAAAGTCTTACTACTAAGCCACCATATAGGAGCATATTATTATGAACCCTTGATTCTTGGGCATTTTCAGAAGAAACAAAAAAGAGCTCATAAAAGGTGGAAGCCTGTACTTAGTTCCAAACAGGTTGGTACAGATAATACTTCTTTCTTGAGTGTCTAGTAAAGTTTCTGTGTTGCTAAGAAGGCTCAGGCATAGCTGCTTCATGATGTCAGCATTAAGCAGATGCCTATCTAGTAACAGCTATTAATTCTTTGGCTCTTGTTTGGCATGGTGTTGTCCTCACTAGAACTATTCAAAATACCGTATTTGTGGTTGAAAATAAGTGTATCATCTTGGTACACATTTTTATACACGTTGCTGTCTTCCCCCGAGTTACTTGCAAAATAAAACATGACATTTAAATTACATGTTGAAATACTTCCAATACTACTCCCAGACTTGGTAGCTACTCTTTGTCAAGAATTATGTTATGCTCACTCAATGCCAGGTCTTCCACAGTATTTGTTCGAAGGCACCACTGTCCCAAGGCTACCTGACTTCTAAGACAGTTGTTTTCTATGCTGTTCTGATATAATGAAACTGATGCATCTTCAATGAACTTCATATTTTCCAGTGCAAAAATATGCATTTGGAAAACATTGAAGAAAGCGTAGGTTTCACTAATCTCTAAACCAGCTAGTAGCAATATAGAGAGAACAGCAGAATGTGGACCTAATAATTTAAAATAAAAGCATATGCACAAGTGATGGAGATATGCAGATTAAAGTACAGGTTTCAAGGAAACCTACACAACCTACATGTAATCACAAAATCAATTAGACTCATTATTTTATATTTGGCACAGACTGAAAGCATGCACATGGTCAGTTTTCGCATGCAAAGAAATTAGCGACATCAAATAGTGGGATGTCAGTATTAACCACGCTTGCAGTTTTTTCATTATCTACCACGCAAGGAAAGAGTCCATTCAAGTTCAGCTGTGTGACACATAACAGTCAAATGACCAGTGTAAGTATGTTTCAGAGATGTTTTCAGTCCAAACTACAGATTTCATTTCTCTACACAACCTGAAAAAATGGTCAAATCTTGACTTCATAATAAGATTTTCTGATGAACATTTTGATCATCCCACTGAGTGGCACTATGGAGATATTAATGGAGAAGAACCATAAATCAGGTTTTGATGCTACAGTTGAAAGACTGTAGTTGAAGTGGCATTTGAACAAGGAACTGAGTGGATCTCATTTTATGATTTATTTTTTAGAGACAATCCCTACGTACTACTACTCAGTGTGTTCTGCGATAGTATATATTCATTGTGCAAACTGTGTGAATACTATTTTCCGGAATTGTGGAGGACATCTGCAGATATTGGAGACTTGAAGCCCGTTGAACTTGTTTTATTATGATATATCATATATTGATAGCACAAAGGAGCTAAGACAGTCCGTCAGGGCAAGTGGCCAGCTAAGTGACATGAAGAAGGTTAATCGAAAACAAATGGCTGTGCTTCTTTTTAAACTTGCAGATCCTGTGTCAGCTTATACACATAGAATGAAAAAGATATGTGTAAAAATCTATTGTGACACCAATTTATCTTGGGGCTGTACCATTTGTTCACTAGTACTGCATGCAGAGATTTCCAGCACAGGGAGCAGGTGGAATGATAATGACAGGCAGTACTTTGCTGGATTGATGGAAAAAGGAAGCCAACTGATCATGAACCTACAGCTTTTACAGGTAGCCATACAGTAGAAACATCTATGCCTGCTGTGAAGCTCTCTGGAGTTATAATACTGATTAGTAGGGAAGATTTTGAAAGCTGTAAGTGAGAGAAACACTGGGATAGTGTATTAGACAGAATACTCTTCAGGCAGAGAATACAGAAACAGCAGAGGTTTGGATTATTGCGTGAGTTTATTTAAACTAGAGATCCTATGGAAAATTGTGATGCCTCTGTGAAAGTCAAGAAGCTGAGAAGCAAAGCTTGCAAGGATCCTCCTAGGTTATTGAGTCTGGGGCCTTGTTTTATCGAAGAATTTATTATAGAATTCCCTTCATAAACTAAAGTGAATGGTAAGATCAAGAATGGTTGTTTTTTCTTATTCTCATAAATACTAAACTTTTAGAAAGAATTCATGGTACAACAGGCCATAGTGAAGCAGAAGAAAACCTAGAGATAGCTAACGATCTATTTACTGGTCCCACATGACTTTTAGTGATAAGGAAGAAATGTTTGATCAATAAGCAGAATCCAGAGAGAATACTGATGCTGCCAAACATGGAATTGTAGATAGTTTCTTCCAGGGCCAAAAAATGATAATGCTCCTATAATTGTATACTTGGAGGAGAACCCAGAAAGACTGAGGCAGTAGGGCAAAGCAAACAGGGCACTTGACTGGACTCTGCAATCTGGATTAAGAAAATAGTTTGTTTCAAAACAGGAGTGCTCAACTTCAAGAAAACCGGAGCAATGGAAAAAGCAAAAGGAAATTGATGAATTCTGCACTGTACTGAGATAATTTTGCTAATTCCCTTCAGGAATAATCCTATGAATGTTATTGCAAATACTTCACTGTTTCTTACTGAACTCTGCAAAATATATAAAGCTAAGTGTCAAACTTTGCAATAGACAGCTCTCTTCCACTCTCTCTCAACATACAAAATACTGAAAATACTAAATTTTTTTCCTGTACTGTAGCAAAAACAGAGAACTGTTCAAATACATTCCTTATAGTGACACTGGGCTTAAGGCTGGTCAGGAAAGGCCCTGCTTGTGATCACCAGGTACTGGGCAATATGCTGTTCCTCTTCACCTTCAAATATCTGTGCTTGGGAAAAATCTGCAGTGAAAGGCAGCCAAGAGCTGAACTCAGCAGAGCAGCAGCAGAAGCAGCTTGAGGAAGTACCAGCAGATGATGTCAGAATATTTTAGCTTTGAGTGGTAGCCAGTATTCGAGGCCTTGCAGGTTATTTCAAGCAGGAAGAAAAACTGGCAATATACTCATGTATTTGGGTAATTGGGAAAAAAAATGTTATGTCGTCCAAGACGTACACAAGGATGGTTACAAAGAATGTGCTAGGAACAAACAGCAGGTGTTAGCTTTCTTGTTATGGAATCACATACAGGTATTCTCAAGGTGTAACTATATTAGATCTAAAAGAAGGTAAATCAGATCAAGCATAATACTATGTTAACTGTGCTGTGCTTCTAGTATCTTTTCTGGCTTTTATATGACTTGTGTACTGCACACTATTTACCTGTTTGTACACATGCAGTTAAACATAGCTGTAATCGATTAATTTCATATGCTAGAAATCCTAGAAAACCCTACCAAGGTCTTAACCACTTACTATTTCTCAGCCAAATGACTTCTGGTTATGGGTTACTATTATGAAATAATAGAAAATAGGTTTAAAAAGGATCTTGATAAGCTAACTCTATATTAAAAAGGAGCCAAGTATATTTGGCTGTTGTTTTCAGACCTTAATTTAACATGTTCTTTAAAACTTTTAATGGCTAAGATTCCACATCTTCTCTGGGTAATTTGTTCCAGGGCTTCATCACTCTTACTGTTAAAAAGCTTTTTTCTTGTGTAACCAAAGTCTCCCTTGCTACAGATAAAGGCTGTAAGTTCTTGTTCTAGCCCTACTGGAACTGCAGAAGGTATCTTTCTTCTTTTCAGTTCCCTTTTTATGTTTAAAGTGTATCATAACTACTCAAAACCTTCTCTAGATTAAATTATTTCTAATTATTATGTTATGCCCTACAAATGGACAATTAGTTCTGCTTCATATCATCTTCACTTTCAGTTCACTTTTCCATGTTTTTCTTCTTACCAATTTCTATCCAGTCTTCCCCAAGCAAAATTACACAACCAGAGAATAAGACTGCAAATTCTTCGTGCCGAACACTACCTGCTACCTTGCATTTGTACAGCTTTTGGTTCATTCATGATTCATCATGCAATACTAAAAAAAGACACCTTTTACTTGAAATTCATAGCCACCCTGAAAATATATGACAAATACATATAGACTTTTCATATTGTAATACAGATAATTTGAAATTAATCTTCAACCATGAATTACAAAACCTTGCATATCAGATAGGAGGAACCCAATTTAAAACAAAACAAGACAAAACAAAGGGAGACAAAACAAAGGGAAACAAAAACTACAAAAAAAAAAAAGCTTCACAGTGGGAGAAGCTGGGTCTGAAAGATGACTGCCTCCTACCTTCATATTGTGTGTGTAATTATTAGTTAATTATTAGTTAATTACTATCAGAGAAGGAAAGTAAGTTCTTCAAGGAAGTCAACAGTCTGAGTTTTACCTTTTTTAGAGAAATTTCTTTGGATAATTTGAGTTGGGTTTTTTTCCAGTTAGTTTTACATTTGAGTGGTAATTTATGGAGTAGGAAGTACATGTAATTGTTTATTATAATTTTCTTTAATTTTTTTTTATTATTATTTTAGGTGTTTTTTTAATCTTTATTTAGTATTTTTCTTGAGTTAGCACAAGCTTGTATGATGATGGAAGGAAGGACAAACATATTGGAAAGTTTTCCCTTATAGTCCCAGCAGGCAACATTCTCTGAGAAAACTGAAACTCTCTTCTACATCTTAGAGGACACAGAGCTGCCAACACTGCATAGGGCCTCTCTCAGTGTATTTTCAAATATAACTTCAAATAGAATTAATTGCTCCATAGAATACAAGAACATAATAACCCACAGTAAGAAGTACTTCATAATATATTAATAGAATTCACATAAAATTTGATTTCTTCCCTTGAAATTATACTTGAAGAACTTGTATATGTTAAAAAATATTTTTGTTAGCTTGCAAGTTCCTCTTGTTTATAATCTGTGGTTCATTCAAACGAACCTTCCAGTGTCAGAGAAAAATTGTAAATACATTGAATTTTCTTGAGAATTCTGACAGTGCTTTGTGTAGATTTCAGATAGGTTGTCACTGTTTTCAAGGTGCATGTAGGGTTTGTTTAAAAAAAAAAGTTTGTCTTGTCTTATCTTCTTGAAATCAAACAAAAAACCCAGATAAACCATCTTTGCTCCAAAATGTTGTGTAAAGCTTAAACCATGTAATTAAATGGACTCGTGAAGAATTAAAGTGAAAAAGTCATCAGAGATCAAGATTTGAATTACTGAGTTTACTTTTGGGAAGATATTGATTCTGCCAGGGTTAAAAATTTGTATATAGCTGTTTTGGTTAATAGTCGTAAATTGTTCGGGTAGTGCTTCCAGAACTGCTTATATACACAGAGCTTGATTCTCTATTACTTTGTAATTTGTACAGTTATTTGCACCTGTGGAATATATATATTTTAAAAAAATACATGTGCAGAGAATATTTGAAAGACTAACTGCTTCATGCTTTAATTTAGTCATGTGTAATTGTTAAAAACACTGTTTATAACTATCATGAAAAAGCAAACCTTCAGATTTCTTTTTTTTAAGCAATTTGGAGTATACTTGAGGTTGGAAGGGCAGCTTTCAAAGAACCATCCTGGGAAACAAAACTGTGGAAAATAAAAATAATTTAAAAACATTCATTGTTGTATGAATTGTAGGAAACCATCCCTCCTGTAATGAGCTGCTGTCTATAATATGCTTTTACAATAGTAACAGCAGTAGATCAAATCTTTTGTGAGTTACTTTCTCTTAAAAATGAATGTAAGCAGAATAAAATGGAGAAAATTCTCCTTTTGAATTATAGAGAGGTAGGAATGTAGAGAAAGCATAGTATACTGAAGTGCCTCGTGGCTCTAGAAAATAAAGCTGATACTACCAATGACTGTTTTCACTTTCAAAAATAACAGATTCAAGAGTCTTTTAACATTCTTAAGGCGCACTTAAGGTGCATTATTTCTAAAAATTCACAATAGAAATATATGACTTTTACAAACATTTTAATATTTCCAGTTCTCTGAGACAAAGAAGAAGAAAAAGATGACTATGCATATTTGGGTATGATTCAGCCTTAATGAAAATACACTGATTAATAGATTTTTAAAGTCATGAGACATCACAGTTCATTTTGAACATGAGCGATGTTCAAAGTCTTCTCCCTAATGGTAAAAGTTCATTGAGTTCTTTAAATCACATTGTAGTAAAGGACTCACTGAAACAGTATGTAAAAAAGAATGTAATTTTCTCCTCTTTTTGCAGTATTTCTGATCTACCATTATATAGCTGATTAAAAAAGGAAAAAAGAAAATTTCATTAAGGCAACTCTTTGCAAAATATATAACTTTTAAAGATCAAATATTCAATGAGTATTCTTTCAGCTAAGAAAACATTATAATTCTTACAATATGCTATACAGTAATTTGTTTTAAAAAACCCCAAAACATTAAATAATAGGTGATTTTAGTTAACAATAATTTTTCATAATAAATTTGGACTAGGCATAAAAACATTGTGTAGAAAAGATCTATTCCACCAGATATACACAAGTATAACTGAAATCAGAATCTGACAACCATAACCAAATAATTTCAGTTGGGTGCAAATGACTCAAAATGCATTAGAAATCTTAGAAAAAAACTATAATCTTACTGAATGATAAACAAAATCTTACACTACTGTTCTAATTAAGTAATCTAAAAACGCTAATGTGAAATCTAATATTTATGTGAATTTGATTTGAATATAAAGCAAGTGTCATATAACCCTGATGTTTCAATGAAGGTCTAAAAATTGGAACAGAAATACCCACATGGAACTGGGGATTGTCTGACTATCCAGGCTGATAGCTTGCAGAAGCACGAAGCTGTGCTGAGAGGTTAGTACTACCATGGCAAGCACATGGTGTGTCTTGGGCTGTAAAGGCAGCATGAAAGTTCAGCTCCAAGGGTTCTCCAGCTTCAAGATTGAGGACAATTTCAAACTGTGAGTAATAGTCTTGTTCTGTAGGAAGTCCTGAAGCTTCTACTCAGAGACATAGTCTCTGATTGAGATTGAGGACAATTTCAAACTGTGAGTAATAGTCTTGTTCTGTAGGAAGTCCTGAAGCTTCTACTCAGAGACATAGTACTCATCAAGGCCACAAACAGCTATCTTGTCTACAAGAACAAGATGAGCTTCTGAAAGAAGGTCATCTTCCATGTACAATAGAGGCATATTTACTATGATTCTAACAATGTCTAAAGGTATCATAGTACAAGTCATAGTCTGCTAAAGTAATGTGAAGAGGAAGAGTCATTCCTTTGTACCAAAGAGATGAGATTTACCTGGTGAATGAACTTTGGTCTCTTTCTTCAGCCCACAAAGATAGACTTAGAGAAGTGTAAGAATAGTCATGAACATTCATAAAGAGATCTATCTAACTCCATGCCTGTCTCCAGCCATGGCCTGAGCCAGATTTGCAGACTTCTTGCATCCACATTTGCCAGTGCCTTTTGGCAAACTTTCACATGTCTACTACTTCTTGTATGAAAAAAACCTTCCTTTTATTAGTTTGAAGCCTTACTCTTGTTAACTTCATTTGTTGGCCCTTGTCTTTTCCTTACCTAGTCAATGGGTCATGAAAAGTCTTTTTGAAGCTCTCCACACTGCAGTCTGTATATAAAACTTCTTACTGAAATTTATCTGAGCTTAGTTATTTGTGAACATTTTGCTTAAACCTATTGTTGATCTGAACTTTCTCAACAATATTAGGTCTTGCTTACCCAAACATATACAAATGTTTTAACTATTTAATGTTCTGTTTATTTTCATCTCTTTTCTTCACTTAAGTGAACAGAGACAATTTGCCAGTTATATTTTATACTTCAAATGCCTTGGGCAAGGAAAATGCATAGGAGAATTAGCTTTCCAGGACAACCTTTTCAATGGCAGAATGGCAGCAGGTCTCGAATGTATCAAACCACCTTTATTCAGATATAGATATAGATTATTTTTATTTTAAAGTAATCTAATAAGATTTTTAAAACATTGCATACTAATTTTTGGAAGTACTTTTTCAAAAACAACAAATCTGGATGAAGTATGTTTACACTATATGTATATATATAAACACACAGAAATTTCTCTGACTGAAGGTAATAGTTTTCTAATATCCTCAAAGGACATGGGGACTGTCCTTCTAATGCCTCATTGCTACTTTTATTTTGTTACCTTCCTGATTGTTACCAACCGTTGAAATTTTACTCATTGGTTCATCCTGGGCAACTGGCTTTAGGTGGCCCTGCTTGAGCAAGGGGGTTGGACAAGAGGTCCCTTACAATCTCAACCATTCTGTGATTCTGATCATTTCTTAAAACTATATTTCTGCTGAATTGTTATAATCTTTTCTGCAAGGTAATTGTGTTTGGGGTAAAATGTATTTTCTTCACACAGGTTCAAATATATTAGAAACTAAGAGCTTCATAGAAATCAGCGTAGGTTTGAATGGAGGTTTACAACTTGAAAATTTTACTTTAACTTTCATGATCCATTCAAATAATGTCAGGCATACATTTTTTTGATGGCTGAGTTTAATTTAGTTGCAGCAAAAATTTAAGGAATGACACTGGTGCTTTCCAGTAGGCTGATCAGATTGTTTTGGACTTCCGGTGCTCAGCTCTGCCCTCCTCTCTGAATGGGTATCTCATCTCCAAAAGAGTCTTGAAGTTATGATTAACAGAAAAGATGAAGTGAGTTAATTCAGTTAGCTTAACCGAATGTTTAAGTGAAGACAGCAGAAAGCTATGCAAATTTAAAAAAATAATAACTTAAAAAGTGGAAAGTGCTGTTCATATCTGACATTATTAATGTAAACCTGTTCCTCTTTTTGTGCTATTAAATGGCAAATCATCTTTGAAATCAGGAAAACCTTGTTAATGAAAGAGCAATCAGGAAGTAGAAAAGAAACATCTCAGAAAAGGTATTCCAATGGGATTTAAATGGTTACAAAAAGTGCAATTTAGAGTATTTCTTTTATGTTACAGAAGAGGTTGAACTGGTTCACTCAAACCACAGTGTTCAGTGGTCTCTATTTCTCTTTCAGAGGCTGAACAGTTTGTCTTTTAAAGACTATACTTGCTTAATTCTTTTAAAAAACAGAAGAAAATACTATGCCGGCCTCATGCAAAAACTTGCACACACAGGTATAATAGAAGCAGAAGTTTGGTATTTATGTCTCAAATTATCCCATTTAACCTCATGGATCCCTATGTCTCACAGATACCTATATTTGGCTGTTAAAGTTCTCCAGACATAAAAGCTCATGTCACCTAATGTTACTGTCTGAAACGTAGGGATCAGCTTCAGCAAGTAGTGTATGTTCCTGTTACATTTTATGGAGAGGAAAAGGCATCTTCAGAGGATGATTCATTGTGCCTATCTTAGAAAGGGATGAATTGCCCCCTTGAGGTAGCTATTTCTCATCATAAAACATACATTTTAGGTGACTGATCTTAAGTATTGTGAATCCCCTATCTAATGTTCTTTCAGAGAGATACAGAATGCCTTTTTCTTGACATGTGAAAAATCTCCATGGATGGAAACTGCAGAACCTGTTCAATGCTCGACTGCCCTAATAGTGAAAAAGTTTTTCATATATCTAGTCAGAACCTCTCTTGTTTCAATTTATGTCCACTGTATTTCAAACTAAAGCTGATGGGTATCATTTTTCCCCATTTCCAAGAAGCGTGCTTCAAGTATGTCTAACAAATACCTTCAAGAGTGAACTCCTGCAAGGAATTTGAGTGATGATTGCCACTTTCACCCTAAAATAGGGTCACAGGGCAAAGAGAAGGAGGAGAGTCTGTCCGCTGTATAATAATAACTCAACGATTTTACCACTCATCCATGAATGTAAGCAATGTGGGTTTTGAATCCTCCGAGAACTGCTCACATGTTTTACATGAAACAGATATTAATAAATCGTGAAATTCATGCTGGCAGAGGGATCACAACTCCAGACAATATCCCAAATATTCATTATAAGAGTTGTGCTGTTCATTTCCCATTAAATATGGAATAATTTTAACAGACTGGTTATGCATAGGGTGGCACTTGATGGAAATTTTAGTACCTAAGTCTATAAAGCAATCCTAAGAAACCCATACCCATGAGGTTTACTCTTCCAGAAGCCCTTGGGGTTATTAACCTTATTGTCTGCATTAATGTCTCTGTATAATGTGTTCCTGTCTTAGAAGAAAAGAAAACACCACACTGCTATCAAATCCATTTCATCCCATGTGGCTTCAATTGTGTTTCAATCATCTTTCATCATTTGAACACCTGTTTTCCAGGTTTAGGCATAAATGTCTGCACTTGCAACATACGTAGCACAAAAAGTACCTTCTGCAGTGCTTGCCCAATTTCAGCACTTAAAAAAAGCCTGCTTCACTCTGAGGTTGCAAAAGCAGCAAAAGTCCAATATAGAAACAAATACAATGAAATCACGATTTTTAACGTGATATTTAAAGACATGATAACTTGCTGTTCCTACCACTTCACTTCTTAGAAATATTTGCATACAGATCAGTGTATAGTGTAGTAATAATAAAATTTATCCCATGCATTGACAAAAAGTATAACTGGTAATCTGTGGCATTAACTTATATATTTATATAGTATGAGGTACAAATTACTGCCATTTTAAAAATGTTCGAGCTGATTTTTTGTTTCTGTTTGTATCTAGGATAAATGACTGTATTTTAAGATTATTTACCACTGCAACCTCTAGAAAAAAAAGTATTTAATATGAGTCAGGAAAGGATTACTGCTTTATGTAATTTTTTTGTTACTGACATGCATCATGATGTTGTCATTAGCATTCTGATACACAAAGTCTGTCACTACCTTTTTTGCTATTGCTATTGTTTTTTGCACAATAGTTTTGAATTTTCCAGGCTTGTTTCACAATTATTTTCTATATCTGATTTTCTTTTCAATTGATCAAGTTGTTCCCAAGCCACAGAACTAATGAATTTCCTGTGAATGTGTCCTATATTTTTACCCTTTTCTCCTACCATTACAATTAAAATTCTACCCCATGTGTTCAGTAATGTATAACTGCACTAGTTTCTTCTCATGTCTCTTCCTACTTTGCTCCTGATCCCTCCTATGGTGCTCTAACTACTTAGTAGGGATAGGCTGGGAGTTTATCAGCCATTCAGCTGGCTAAACAGAGAAAACAGATATTAAACCTCTGGTGCATCTGTTCTCTCTCACAAAACTTTGTCCCTTTGAGAGCTCTTACTGTCTTTCTTTTTCTAATTCAGTTGAAATTGCCCTGTAGATTCAAAAGGGGTTAGGTGAGCCAAAGAATGTCTCATACTGTGATCCTATAACCTTAATCTCCTTAGGAAACTGAACTAAAAACATGTCTACTACTGAAGAGTGAATCAAATAAAAGCAGATGTGAATATCACATTTAAAGCTTGTGGTCCTCAGATATGTATATATAATATACTGTACATTTTATGTAAGAAGTAAGTTTTAAAAATGTTTAAGATTTTGCCATATGCAGTGGCAAACATAGGAAACCTATCCATGTAATTAGGGCAGGTTTTTCTTTTCTTTGACCCTAAGGAAACTTAAATTCAAAATATTGCAAATCCTGATACTGTCTATTTAAAAAGGACATCTTCTGAAACGGTTGTATTTTTGTAAAAATGTATTTGGATTATCACAGAAACTGCAGTTGTTTCAGTCTGCTGTAAGGATTCCTGTGTAGCTTTGTATTATTGTAATGTATGATTTGGCTGCTGCGTGTCCTTTCTACAAGGTTGAATAATTAATTATCTTCTTTTTGTTTGCTTGTTTTCTCAGTGAAAAAAGCAATCGAACTGAAATCAAGAGGAGTCAAGATGTTGCCCAGCAAAGACAGTAACCACAAAAATTCTGTCTGTAAGTTGTTTATACCATTATCTTTAGTGACTGCATATGTCTTCTGGAGTCCTGTTAAATATACAAATCAAAGAGAGCAGTGTTGGGAAGCTATGGTCATAAAATGGTTATGCTTTCAATTGTCACTGAATTAGAACTCTGCTGGTAATACTGAGGGTGTAGAAAGCAGAATATGGTGTTGTAATGTCTGAAAAATATGGGTATGTAGAAAAAAAGAAATATTTTATATGTCAGGCTATTTTCATATATCAGGATATTTAGAATTCAGAGATGCAAGGCAAGTTATTAAATCCAGGCAGAACAGTGCCATATAGACTTTATCAATTCAGTACTGAGGGCAGTGAAGGTATCTTAGCATTTTCTGGATCTAACTTTATACTTTCTGATCTCTTTTCTTCCCCTCAGTTAATATCACAGCTCTCATTCTTCCCCCTCCTTGCCACTTTATGTCCTGGTGACTGCCTTTTTCTGGTCCTGTGATATAGCACAGCAGGGGTTAAGAACTGCTGTAATTCCCAGCTTCTCAAGAAGATGGTGATCACAGCATCACCTTCCCTTCATTGCATGCTTAGTGCACTCTGGAATGACATCTGTTTAGTCCCTTTACACCTTTTTCCCCATACATAGTGTAAGGGTAAAATCAAGACGTTATCTACGGGACTATGAGGCTGTTATTTTTTTTGAGCATCACTTTCCCTGAACAACTGGCAATTTGAGTAGTATCCTGAGAGCTCTTTCTCCATTAATCAGGCCAGTCTTGAACCAAGAAAAATAAGAAGATAATTTTATATTTTGGAAAGCAGAGAGTCCCTTAGCCCAAAAAAAGCCAGAGGGTAAGCCAGTGTTCACCCACAACTCATTAAAAGTGCTTGTATAATGATTAAGATGTATTTGAATAAATTAATTCTTCACGTAATAACACTGAACTCAATGGAGTGAAACCCGGGCTATGTTTGCCTCATTGTGTGCTATTCTGCGAGTACAAAGAGAAGGAGTGTCTTGAAGGCTAATAATGTCTAGGGGATATGATTTGGTCTCTGTGTTTTTCTGCAGTGCATTGTTTAATGCAAAGTAGGTGTTTTGGTATCCTCACAAAAGAGGCACGATAAATTGCACATTGATGGTGTGGCACTCAAAAGGAAGTTTTTATGCAAGATGTAGCAGAAAAAGTTGATCCATCTCTTTGGTGTTTGTATCTGAATGGGTGATTATTTCATTATTTATAAGTTACTTCTGGGAGCTGTGTGATCTCAGCTTACACTCTCAGAGCACATGCTGTCAGACACCACATTTAATTACATAAAGTGGAAGTAAGACAGGCTATGGAAGAAACTATAAGACAGTCTGCTGTTTACTTCAAATGTAATATCTTTTGTCTTTTTTTTTCTTTGTGTTTTGACTTCTGAAGCTTTATTATCATGTCTGACTTTTCAACATAAATTTAAGAAGTACATTATTTTTATTACCATTAGTTTCACATCTATGAAGCTTATACAAATTATAAGATTAAAATACAAACAGTTGGATTCAAATGTATTTTGCTGCTCTTTCTGACATAACCCTTTAGTATTTAACCATTTTTCTTGCTAGTAATTATGTAGATGGAAAAAGTAATTGGGAATTCAACTTCAGAGGACTGATAAGAATGGCTATTACCATTTGAAGCCAATTAGCAAATCTCTAAAAAAGTAAAATAAATACTTACACCTCTCCCCATTTTTGTGTGTTAGATCTTTTTAACATTCTGTCTCTATAAAAAAGAAAGCTTACTTTTGCATTTTGGTTTATGGGGGGTAAATGGAATGTGAATACCGGCATGGCAAATGCTGTGAATGCGTGTCCTGCGAACCCCAAGATCTGCATGTTTCCCACAGCTCTTCCTCCCAAGCACAACCTGAAAACAGCTGCAGAAAGCATTTCACAGTGGCACAACTCTGTTAGAATTTAGGCAGAAAATGTTACCAATGTACTGATAATTCCTTGTGGAATGCAAAACAGTATTTCAGTCACGTACAGTCATATCTCACTCCTCTCCTCCTGGACCTGCCTGGATTCCTGGATGCTTTCTTTCTACTGCTCTGCCATCCTTTATAAAGAGTCAGGTAGCAAAGCATGGCTTTGAGATATAGGTGCCTTTGTAGATTTACTATGGGAAAAAATCATTGTATATTGTGTCACCCCCCAGGGAAAGAAGAGGTTTTTGCTTTTTTTTTTTTCTTCTTCTTCGGTACACCTGAAGCAACCGTATCAAGTTAGTTGGTTGCCAGAATACTCCTGCCAGCTAGTACCCTTTAGCAGTGGGCCAGATGCAGTTGAATCATGATTAATTTATGCAAGGAAATGGGAAAAGGATGGGAAAGATAATTGAACTAAAATATGGTCCTGGTTCATCCAAAGTGTGAGCTGACCTCCAGGGGGCTTAAGTACTGCACTTGGCAAAGTTTTGGAACAGTAAACTGGGAGAAAGTAAATGGACAGGCAGTTCTGATGGTTACTTTTTCACAGTTGGTCCTCATTAGTGCTTGAGCTGCCACAAATGCTGGCCAAATCCAATGCTAAGCATATTTCCCCTTGGTCATCTGAAGCAGATCTCTCAGAGGAGCAAGGAGAGAGTTTCAGTTTATGAATCTGCTTAGGGGAAGCAAATCCAATTACATCTGGTTTGGTGTCCATCTGTTTTTTTGCAGGCTCAGTCTGCTCACTTTTGTTCCCTTACTTGGTCATTCTGATATATATGGTACATTCCCAAAGGAAGTTACTTGATCTTATCATCACTCACTCTTCCTTCTACCATGGAATAAGCCTGCAGACTCTGTGTCCCTAATGGCTGTGGCCTTTTTCTAAAACTACTATGACTATAGTTTGCATTGTAACTGATTAGATAAAAATATAATTTTGATTGCTGGCTCTTGTATGAATACATTTTCATGGCAATATTCCTGCCCAGCAACTCTGTCAGAGAGTGATTATTACCTCTAAATATCTGGGCATTACCTCCACAGTAGAGAGATTGTACAGGGAGCATCCTGTACGTCCAAGAGAAGGAGAGCCCTAATGAAGTGGCCCATGAGGACAAACCATCATTAGGCAGCCACAGTCCTTATAAAAGGCTCACTTTCTAGGCAAGTAGGAGACCCTTGTAGTTTATCTTTTGAAGTCTAGCCTCTGATACATACCAGGCAGTTACTACTGGTCGTTCCATGTGCAAAGGATAAAAGTGAGTACAGGTCTTGATCTTGTCAGGACACCAGTTTACAGAATATTGGGAAGGCAGGGCCATAACTGCAGACTTGCTACTCAGCACTTCTGTGAATCTTTGGCCCCTGTGCGGCCCGCAGCAGCCCGGGGGCAGAAGTAGGGTTAGGAGAGCAGGCAGCCCTAGCAGCCCCTAATGCCCCCAGCCCGAGTGCTGCAGTTGCAGAGCAGCCTCTCACTTCCAGGCCTCCTCACCAGCAGGACAGCAGAGCACAGGAATGCAGCAAGCTCACAGTAAATGCCAAGGAAGTTCAGTGAGGTGAAAACCATCATATAAGGTGAAAAATGGAAATGCTTATAAGGTTTATGTGGTGTATGCAAATGTGCCAGTGCAATAACCCTACAAGGGGAAGGCAGCAGCGAGAACGAAGTGTCTGGGAGAGCTAATTTCCAGAGTTTGCTCTTGTCAAAATGCAGTGTGGATAGTGCCTCGAGCCATACAACACAGCAAACTGCAGGGAAAGTCCACATTCTGGAATAACAACAAAGATTAACAGACGAAGTATGAGTAATTCTTTAAAAAATGTCATTCATATTGCACCATGTTAACAGTTCGAAGTAATTATTGACTATTGAGTGACTTAACCTTTGCAAAGTGTTTAGTGTATGAACTGCCATGTCTTATAAAGTGAGAGAGAGTAAGGTATTCACGGAGTAAAAAACCTCTTAAACTTCACTAAAGCAATTTCAGGCTTCTGTAGTATTATTTGAAAATGTATTTCAGAATATCAGAAAAACACATGTTAAATGGTTTGAAGAGCATGATTTTAGCATAAGATTAATATATCCTCTGAAAGCTTAGCTACAAAGTTTGTCCAAACAGTTCTTCACCTTGAAGATGATAAAAAGAGCTATTTTAAGACAATGATTTTTGCCATGTAGAGCCAAAGAACAAATGAGTTTACAGACTAAGTATTAATTGGTTGCAGCACATTAAGGTGAATTAATGGCACATGCTGTTGAAACTATAGTGATTAGTACCAAAACAGGATTACATTGCTAATTCTGTGTAAGAAAGAAAGAATGATAGCAGTCGTTATTTATTTTGTTATTGGGTAACTCTGACAAAAATGGCTTAGTACATTGTAATGTGAAGTTAAAAATATGTTAATGACAAAATTTTAGGATGGAATTTTGTTGCTACCAATATATATTTGTTGCATTTTAAATAAATTGGCAATTTCATCTTCATGATATTTGGCTACTGATAAATTTACTTTGAGAGAAGCAAAATGATGACTGGTAAAATTTTGCTTTTCAGTTAATGAAAGAGTATTTCCCTAAGAAGGGTAGTATTGGACTAAATAGTTGCACTTCATAGCACAATTTTCTGACTGGTTTGTTCTTATTTCTTAGTAAAAACCAATTTATTTAAGAACTTTTATATTTTGAAAAGATCAATACTTAGAAATCAATTGCAAATCAACTTAAACTGATACAACAACTGGTCATCTCAAGTTGCAGTTATAAAGATAAAACCATTGCTAATTACCACCTTTTTAATGTAATGAAATTTATAGCTTGTCATGATATAAATATCAATTTCTTATTACGAAGCTTAACATTTAAATTATCTTCTTTATTGTTTCCCCAAAATTATTTTATTGTTTAATTCATTTTTAGGATATTTTTCCCAAATTATTTTAGGAAGAATGAAAAACTGTATAACAATTACATATTACTATTTTTAAAACGCACATGTAATGGAAAAATTTCCACAAAAAATTCTAAACTTTTTTTTTTAACTTGTATTGTATTGAATCTTCACAGGTAAAAAACCATTTCTTATTGAATTTGAATTTTCACAGGCTATCATGTGCTGTGTCAAGGTCAAATAATAATCAAGAAATACTGTTAAATATTCATTGTTCTGACAGTTTTCAGTCTCCAATTTAAAACAAACAATCAAATAAAACAACACCAAAGCCATGTCACTCTCTAAAGTTATACTCTAATCTTACAAAAGTTTAAAATATAACAACTAATGCTTTATCCTTAATTAATTTAAGAAACTTTGCATTGGTGATGGGATTGATCACCAATAAACACGATGCGAAATAAACTACCCAAGTAATGATAGGCAGTCGTGTATCAAAAGATCCTATGCTTTGGATCTTGTGTGCTTACAAGCTCTCAATATGCAGTCTGTTTTTCGCTGTGAATATTTTAAATATTACATGAAACTGTATTAAAAAAAAAGAAATTAACTAAGTATGAACACTAAGATAAAATACAGTCACCCTAGAAATTAAAAAAAAAATTATCCTGCTTGCAAGTAGATTTTGTCTGCTGAAATTCCTCAGGCCTGTGCCCCTTCGAATTTAAAAGCACTGCAGAAATAAATAGAATCATAAATCTGTCTATCTCCTTGATTGGTCTCACTGTCAGCTAAAACAAGTAAAGCAAATATTGAAAAGTTGGCAACTTTCAGGCTTGCTTTTATTCTGGGGCACACAGTAGTGTTTGTAAGTTTTTTGAACAAAAACTTTGGGGGGTTGTGTGCCCTGTTCTGACATGCAGGTGATCAGTTTGCTGTTGCTTCCGAAAAAAGCAAAGGAACAAGAAAAGAAGGACAGCATACCAAGACCTACTTCACCAATTTTTTGGGAGAGAAATACACCAGCATTGTACTTTATAGTATTATCGTCTTTGTGTGATTTAAAAAGAGAAATTTCTAATTTCGGACCTTAGGATTTCTTTTTACAAATACCACTATCTTTTAAAAACTTTTGTTTACTGGGTTCTTCATAAAGCATTGCAACACAAGGGTGAAAAGTGACAGGATTCATCTGTAGTTCTTTTCTGACCTTTGTTGAGCATCTATTCAACATCTTCTGTGTTTCGTGGCAGATATGCCACTTCTCTCATAAGGAAAACAGAGACCTTTGCCTAAAACTGCTTCACCAAGAAAAGGTGAACATTTAAAACATTAAAAACATTTAAGTTTGAGATTCCTCAGAGGAAGCCAAACCAGAAGACTGTTGTGTGCTAAGATCGGAATGGAGGCGCCTCTTTCCCATTAGTTTCTATAGGAATTCTCTCTGAAGAACTCGGTGTTCTCAGTGGAAGTTACTCTGTGCTTTTGTGTTGTCTTGTATTACATTAATTTACAGGCACTGAAAGGATTCTCATTTGTAAGTGCCCAATCAGAAAATTCCTAAATGCCTACACAGTATCATAAACTCTCCAGCCTTTTCAATCATGAAAGCTATTTTTCATTCTTTCAAATCCCACAGCTTGAAAATGAAAGCATTTTTCAAGTTTGCATTTATATTGTGCATCTCTGCAAATGAGAGACAGGATCGTTTACAACTTACTGATGTATTAATTAAAAGGTTAGGAAACACAAGGCTTAAATAACTAAAATTTTGTGGGCCTAGCATGTCTGCAAATATTCAATTTTGTTTCAAAAACCCTTTTTGCAGAAATACTGAGCATATGTTAAATATTCAGCTAAAAATAAAGAAAAAAGAGGGGAGTAATATTTTAAACACTAGCACTTTTATACAATAGGTTAAGAGATGGATCCTGGAATCTTTAATATTAAAAGTATCCTTGTTTTATATATATATATATATATACACATACATATATATACACAATTGTAGATAAATACATAACACACAGTATTCCATTACACCATTTACCATATACCTAATACGAGATTAATGACTCTATTTCCCCTTTATTGAGTATTATAGGATGAAATTGGGCAGTAGAAAAAAATAACTGCAGCATTAGCCTCTAAGAGTTTTATAAAGCTTTAATAAAACAGGAGGGATAATCACCGTGATATACTTTGTTTTATCATAGAATGTAATAATACAGAGTTGCCCAAGTGTTAAAGAATTTAGGCTCTTCAGAGAAGAGGAGTATCCCTATGCAATGAAATTCTACAGTGCTATTTTACTAGATTATATAAATTGTTTCATAAATCAGGTTAGTAAATTGTACTTGGTGTTTCTAAATAAGTCTTCATCACGGCAGGAGTTTAAATATCTTTTAAAATACTATGCAAAAATCTTGCTGTGAAGAGAACTACTGCCTAAATATATTTGTAAAGAAAAGCATCACTTGTAGCTACAAGGAAAACAAGGTGCTTCATCAATTATTTAATACATCATTTGCATACATAATTTGTAAAATAATCAGAAGAAAGCATCTATTAAAATATGTAAAACAAGATGTAATCTGATTGAATTATGGATGGTTAAAATGAATTGTTATCCAGCTAGGAAGCTGAAACTGCCATTAAATAATTTTCATATACAATTATAGAACATTACTGATTATCCAAAGTGAGCATTCATACTGTAGGCTAAATTGACATTGAATTCTGTTATTTTCAAAGTCAAAGACTTAAGAATAAGCAACCTGCTTTTAGCAATTACAATTCTGTATAAATTAACTCTTCATATGAAATTTAAATATAAACCTTAATACTTTTATATAGCTTTGTTGGCTTAACTCCCATGCACAGCTCTGTTAAAAATATAGATGTGGACAGTAAATAGGTTGGCAAAAGGAAGTCTCTCTAGATTCAAATAATGTATGTAAATTATGAAGGCATTCAGAACTTGTGGGTGGGTCAACTCAGACTTCTGGAACATAAAAAACATTAAAACAATTTTAATTAAAGAAAGAAGTATGACACTGGTCTATGCAGTGAAGGTGTGCTGCAGAATACAGATACCCTCACTGTCAAGTCCTTTGGAAGAGTCAGAGACTTCCCACCTCCTGCAAGGAGATTTCCACTTCCCACAGAGGCTAATATTGCAGTTTTAAAAGTTTAATATTAGCTGCATAGTTCATGCATGTTGAGTATGTGTTCAAATCCTGCTTTTCTAAATCCAGGTTGTGGGAGAATATCTTCAGAATTTGATATAAGGTCATTGGACTATTTTCCTTCTTCAGAATTTGTTCTTCACGTTATAAAAAACTTTGGAAAATAATTTCAACTGTGTTGGCATAGCATCTCACTGTCAGTTGTTAGCCTGCCACACTGGAACATATCTATTCCTGCAGCTCTTCTGAGCAGAACTGCAAAGTGCCAGTGTCTAATATATTTGGAACAGGGGAGTTTTGTTAGGTGGCAGCTAATTTATCAGCTTCAGACCAGTTTGAGTCCACTACTCCTTCTTCACTTGGAAAAAGGGAAGCAAAAAATTTACACAACACTTGAATAATGTATCAATTTCCTCAATAATGTGCACTGAAGAGCTTGAAATATTTTTGGAATGGGACCAAAAAACCCAAGAAGGAACTAAAATGGAAATAAATACACTGGGTTACATTTGGAAGGAAAGGACTAGTTGCTGATTTAGGGGAGGAGGATTATTCAACATGATGTGTCCTTCCACTGAAATTGATAGAACAGGTTGTTCTTTAAAAAATAAAAAATTGTTACTCAACTACATAATTTTAAAAATATAAACAGAAAGAACAATCCAGAAAAATCCCAAAATACCTGGCTAAGTTTTCTGTTATATGCCAGCATATTTGAAAAAGAAAAGACTGTAACTGTGGTGCTCTGGCTTGTGTGCATGCTTCTATCATACAAGCCATCTGAACTCAGGTAAGAGTGACAAGATCACTTTGTCATATATCAAAGTAATGTAAGTTTTAATATGCATAATGGCTCTCAAAAATGTTTAATTCTAAAAAGTTTTAATCTAACAGGAAATAATTATATCTCAAACTCCATATTGTTCTGCTAATGCAACCATTTATTTGATTTCTGTCACCTCACTGTCACAATATTTTCTTCTTCAGGCTCCTAACATGCATAAGCAAAAGAGATGTGTGAAAAATGTATGCATATCTTCCCTAGTTTAATGCTTTTGAACTGAACTCTGATGCTCAATGTCTCTGCTAGAGGAGCTATAAAGTCAGTGAATTATCAAATTAACAAAAGCAAAACAGTATGGTTTCTCTAAGCTGACACTTCATGCAGCATATATTATTTATTCAGGGTGCTACTTTTTATTGCCATATCAGCTTTTCCTTCATGTTTTTGGAGTCGCACAGGAAACCTGTTTCGTACTGAGAAGCCCATGTTTCTTTCTCAATTCTACCAGGCCTTGTTTTCAGAAGTCTGAAAATGCATCTGCAGTGCAGAATAGCAGAGGCTAAAATAAACTCCTTTGTCGTAAACAACAAGCACTTATGTTAAGATTGAAAATATAGCATGAAGCAACACCACCTGCTTGGATATTACTTTATTGTATCTATGGAATAGATCAAAAATAGAATCCACATTTTAGCATATGAAAGTTCAACATTTTAAGCACTTAAAATACAATTTTTGTATTCTTTCCTTTGTTGTTTTTCAGTTAAATTAATCATAGTCATTTCTGGTCTAGTCCTGAAGCAGAAGTGCTAATGTGTAAGATGGGCTTTCTCATGACAGAGGATCAGACTTTTTGGAGAGGCAGAGTTTGTATCCCATGTCGCTGTTGTTATAAAAACAGGACATGCCCTGAATTTCAGTCAGGTTTGCTATAAAATAATTCTTCTGTTTTTCAGTGTTTCAGTTCTTATTCTCCCATTGCTCCTTGTCTTATTATATGTATTGCATCTTAATTTTGTTCAGAGCAGCCCATATGGTGCTGTGTTTCAGATTTGTGACCAAAACAATGTTGATAACACACCAGAGTTGCTGAGCAGTGCTTACACAGTGTCCAGGCTTTTTCTTTTTCTCATTGTGCCCCCGACAGCGCGTAGACTGGGGGTGGGCAAGAATTTGGGAGGCGTCACATCTGGGACAGCTAACCCAAATTGACCGAAGGGATGTTCCATGCCATATAACGTCAGGTTTGGCAATGAAAACTATGGGTAATCTTTCCAAGATAGACATTGCTAGGAGGCTGGCTGGGCATTTGTCTGATGGGGGGGAGGTAGCGAGTGATGGGAGGTACTTGGGAGGTAGCGATGCCTTTGCATCACTTGGTGGTTTTTTTTCCCCCTTTTTTTTTTCCCTTTCACCTACTAAACTGTCTTTTTCTTAACCCACAAGTTTTTTACTCATTTTTGCTCTTCTAATACTCTCCCCTATCCCACTGGGGAGGGAGTGAAGTGAGTGAGGAGCTGGTGGGTGCTTAGGTGCTGGCAGGGGTCAACCCACCACAGTGTAGAAACATTTCACTAACCATAACCTAATTCCTTTAACAAATTAGTCTCTTCTGAATCTCTTTGCTCCCTCCATGCTGTAGCCGCGTTCTCATGTCATATTTTCCCCCCTTTATGTCTTTACACAGTCATTTCTCAGTCACACACTCTGCCCAGAGAGCTTCAGTCTCCCTCCATCTCCCTATTCCTTCATTCCTCCCATCTGCTAGTCTCTCTTTTTCCCTCATTTCTCTCCCCAGCTCTCATTTATGATTATCGATCTCTCTGCATGCTGTTTGCCATTCTTCTCCGTAGCTATCTCAGTGTCTTTCTTTTCCATACCAATTTTTTTCTCTCTTGTCAAACTCTACTGGTACTTTCAAACTTTCTGACAGTTACCTTTAAATCCAGCTATTGTTCCCTCTGTATTTGAATCAGGCAACTGGCTTCTTTTCTCAGGAAGGCCTGGTAGAAGAAGAGTAGGTGGTTGTAGAGGAAAGAGCAGCTCTCAGTTCAGCACCCAGAACTGGATGTTCATTGGTCTCTGCATGTGGAGAGTACTACAGGGATAGCACACTTCAAAGTCTTTTAGGTTTTGTTAAATTTGACATTTATTTGGGATGTACTTGCTAAAACCTGTTTCTGTCAATCACCTTGAATTATTGTTTCCCGAAGGCCTCCCATTCGGCCATTTTTAGTAGATGTTGGAAGAGCAAAATGCACAACCTTGACACAAAGGTCACTTTTGCAATAAATATAAGGTTTGAAGTATGGCAGTGCTAATATATTCCATGGAAAAAATAAAAAACCCTGGATTTTTCTCCTGGCTCTCTCAAAAGTGAATGAGATGAATAAACAATAATAATTTCAATTTAATAATATTTAAACAAGAATAAATAAATCCAAGGCAGACACCTGAAAAAGAAAATTTAAGCCCCAACAGCCTCTCTTTGATAAAGGTACGTACAAGTGAAAGAAGGATTTTAAAAAAGACATTGCTGAGCAACTTTAAAACAATTGAAACCATTAGCCCTGCCTATAATAATTTTCTGTTCTTTGTTCCTGTTTTGCCATCCACTTAAGTCCCTTCCCTAAAATGTATAATTAGACATTACTACTTCAGGCTTTAGAGAAGTATTATACAACCTCATTGATGAACTGCTGAAATATTCAGGATAACTGTCACAGACATTTATCAACTAAAGAGATGGGAACTCAAAATTCACTTTTTGGGGAAAATGATAAAACACGTATAGAGAACAGAAGGAATAAAGCAAAGACTGCATATTTTCTTGGATGGTTTTCATTAGACTATAAAAAAAGTGAAGTAAAGAAGTGTGAACTAACAGTGTATTAACACAGGATAGTTTAATGCAGTCAAAAGTCTAGGAAGTTCCCTGGATTTCCAAAGATCCCCAGTGGTGGTTCCTACTGAAATCCCTATAGGCTGTCCACTTTGGCTGGCTCCTTCTAGTTTTTATTGTAAACTATGCAGCAACCAAGCAAAGGGCACCACTTGGGTCCTAACATCCTCAAAGGAGGAAAAGGTTGCCTCACACTCTTCTGGATATGATACAAAGGGTTAATGGCACATGATCTCAATTTTACACATTCCGTGATTTTATCCCTACTTGAGGAATTTACATATGATCTCTGCTGTATGTGGCACAGATGTGACTTGTGAGATATCTATGTTCTTGCTAAACTATTGACTTTGTCAGTTAGGCTAGCCACAATTAGCAACAAGGTAAATACAGAATAGAAATTAAATTAAAAAAAAAAAAAAAGAAAAATTTAATCAATATCTTTATTTCACAGTTTAACAGACAAATTAATGTTTACCTCACTTCCCCATTTACATGTAAATTTAAAACTTTCATATGGATATAACATTCACACACATCTATACAAACGTTTCTACAAGGTCTTAAAAACCTTCATTCTCTATAGCAAAGAGTCATTTGGGTTGTTTCAGTCGGAGTGTCAGTGTAGGAGAGCATGTTAGACTTTGTTTTGTCTTCTTTGCTGCTTTTTTCATTAGCTATAGCTTCGTTTCATTAGGGCAAACTCTTTGGTAGGCTCTTTAGCAGATATGTTGTTTTAGCAAACACCCATTTTGTTGGCAAAAGTTGCCTACAGCCCTGCAATTCTGTTTAATTCAGTTTTTCTCCCTTTGTGTTTTTGCTGCCTCCTGCTGACTCAATATGGGATAAGCACTGATAAGCTTTTTGAACAATACATTTAGCTGGAAATAACAGAGGGTATAGATAAGAGAGAAAGTTTCTCTTGGTAAAGAAATTAATGTGGTAAAAATGTAAAAACAGGAAATTTGATGATAAATCAGAATAAAGCCGACAAGATCTTTTGTATAAAAGTTAGAGAAAAAGAGATGTTAAATGGACATGACACTGTTTGTTCTAACAGCAAGCTTATTAACACTTCAGGCTTAAAATGCTGTTCTCTACCAACTAATAAAAAGAGCCCATCTGCTACACACCAGGTAACTAAAGCTCGTAAGGAAAAATGCTTGGCAAAAGGAGAAGAGACAAATCTGTCCAGTTAGCTGGAATTGGATTATGGTATTGGAATTCTCCAGTACTATAACAGCTATTTTGCATTCCATATTAAAGATAATATACATTAAATACAAGTAGAATCATAGAATCGTAGAATCATTAA
>NW_009236043.1:0-1263 GCF_000690835.1 Fulmarus glacialis | reverse complement strand
GGCTTCCTCCACCGGCTGCACGGTGAAACACTGGATATCTGCGGGAGTGAAGGAGCCACGGGCGCACACCGTGGGGGACGGGGGCTGTGGGGGAGCGGGGCCCCCGGGCCCAGAGCGGGAGAGCCCCAGGGGCGCGTGGGGAGCGCTGCGGGACCCGCGCAGGGGGCAATGGCACAGGGAACGAGCCACCCTCCCAGCCCCAGCCCCACACTCGGAGGATACACTGGCCTGGGGAGCCGGTGATGTCCTGGCCGGGTGGAGACGTGCTCTTCAGCTTCTCGGCGTTGGGGAAGGGGCTCAATAGCCGCATCTCAAAGTCCTCCCGGCGCTCGTACTCCTTGCCCCGGTAAATGAAGACCTTGTTCTGGGGGGAGGAAGATGGCAGCCCGTCCCAGCCCCGGTGCGTTAGGGGTGCAGTCGCCGAGGAGGCTGCGTCCTTACCGAGCGGGAGACCCCCCTCTCAAAAAAAATATTTCCCCAAACCCAGCAACTGGAGGAAAAAGGAATTAAAGTGCGGGCTGGCTCGGGCAGACAGGGCTCTGGACCGAAGGTCTTTGGCCGGGCACACCGCCAGCGACCGGAGTCTGCGGTCGGTGGATACAGAAACCACCCAGGAGACAGCAAGGAGCCCTTGAAACCCACTGTGACCTCTGTGAAAATGATGCCGCCTCGCTGTGGCTGTAACAGCAGGGTAGGAAAATAAGGACCAACGTTTTGGATGGAAGAAACCCACCAAGCAGGCCAACTTACACCTGAGTGGATTAAAAACCGAAGGGATGTAACAGGAGTGAACGGGGGTGAAACACTTTGCTGCCATCCAGAAAGATGCGCCCTGCTCTCGCCGGCGGACGCCAGGAGCCTGTTTGCCAGCACAGGAAAAGGGAGAGGTGCTGAGCAAGCCCCCGCCTGCAGCACCGTACCGCAGGGACGGGGAGAGGGCTGGTGGGGAGAGGGTCGGCGGGGCTCCTGTAGTGACCCCGGAGGTACCCCAATCTGTTCATAAACAGCACAGACCCATCTCTGCACCACAGGTACGATCCAGCACGCATCTGTCCCTGCAGCCCAGGTACGACGCGGCACAGACCACTGGGGGCCCAGTCGTCACCACCACCGCGGCAAGGGCCCCATCCCTCGGGAGCGGGGACATCACCGGCGCTCAGCTCACAGGGTGCCACCCTGAGACGGCCGTGCCCGCGAGGCTTGGCCTGGGCACTGGCGCTGGCCTGGGTAGGTGCAGCGTGCCGGCTGCTGGCACGGCACTGG
>NW_009236042.1:334-5678 GCF_000690835.1 Fulmarus glacialis | reverse complement strand
TCCACCTGCTGTGGCGTGGGGTCCTCCACAGGGTGCAGGTGTATAGCTGCTCCACCGCTAACCTCCATGGGCTGCAGGGGCACAGCCTGCCTCACCGTGGTCTTCTGCAGGGGCTGCAGGGGAACCTCTGCTCCGGTGCCTGGAGCACCTCCTCCTCCTCCTTCTTCACTGATCTTGGTGTCTGCAGAGTTGTTTCCCTCACATATTCTCACTCCTCTCTTCTGGCTGCTGTTCCACAGCAGTTTTTTCCCCCTTCTTAACTATGTTATCCCAGAGGTGCTACCACCATCATTGGTGGGCTGGGCCTTGGCCAGCAGCGGGTCCGTCTTGGAGCCCGTTGGCTCTGTCGGACATAGGGGAAGCTTCTAGCAGCTTCTCACAGAAGCCACCCCTGTAGCCCCCCCGTTACCAAAACCTGGCCACGCAAACCAATACAGCAATCTCAAAGCATCCAGCAAGCAAGACCTTTTGACACTGCCAGAATAGTTCCTCCGGGTCTGGACCTGCCTTGACCAAGTAAGAAGGGACCCGGGGCATCCCAGAGGAGGGTGCTGAGCCAAGCCGTGGAGGCTGGGAGGGAATAGCTTAATGCTGCAGCTGATACAGTGCCACTGGGAAGCAATTACAGTGGTTCCCAAATAAGCTTCCCATCTGCAGTGCGGTTCATTTAACGATAGAGATGTTGCTTTTGCTTTAATAATGATTAACCCTGCCCCACAGGGCCAACAGACACCTCTGCCATTTTGGGCTCCCCTTTTCCCCTCAACCTTTCTCGTGTTTCTAGCATTGCACAGCGAGCAATGTGGGACCCACATTTCTGCTCACCAGGGAGTGGCTCGCGCCTTTCAGCCCCTTGGAAAGCGAAGCTGAGAGTTATTCCAACCTGCCTGGCAGTCTGTGAGGCACCAGTGATGAGGGACAGAGGGAGCTCGCTTGACACAGAGGTTTCGGGTTTGACGGGAGAGGACTGGTACCACACACCTTCGTAACATTTCTGTTTTCCCCAAGGAGATACAGAAGCACTAATTGTGTAACGAGAAAACGTTCAGCTTTCTTGCTCAATGCCTTGAGTTAGCTCGTGGGACAAGCTCATGAAATTGGATCATGATCAGACATTGCAGTTGCCTGGGCTCGGTATCTACTGTCGCATACAGCAGGCCATGAGAGGCTGGGTAAGTTAGCTGAGACGTTGTAGAGAGCACAGTAGGAAAAGCCATCCGATGCTTCTGGGTGTCCCCGCACCTGATAACATGTTAAAAGGGGCCTGACTCGCCCTAACTAAAATGTGTGGGCAGACACAGTTGAAAAAAGAAGAGGCAAAAGAGCTCACCTTTCCCCCCGCTTTAGGCTGACCCGTGGGGAAGCTGAACAGATTTCTGTTGGGAAGGGGCTGGTGAGCTGAAAAACACAAATGGCATCCATCCCTCCTCCCCTTTCTGGAGCTTGGTTTCACAATCAGCTTTCCGGTGAAAATAGAAAAGTGTCTGTGTGAAACTTCAAGAGGCAACAACAACAGAAGATGGGTTTCTACCATTTCCCCAGAAGACATCAGTCAGGTCACCACCGGTCCTGATGCTGCTCTCAGCTTTCAGGTTTGCCTGCTGCAGCTACTCATAAGCAAGCCCTTTTGGAGGTCCCTTTTTCAATCATATGGCACGACTAATTATTTGCTGGTTTCGGGAGGAATTGGGCAGAGTGTTTTGGGAAGGTGACCAGGCATCAGGATTTCCTAAGATGTCTGGAGACACCCTGTCCTGGCTCCGTCAGGGTCACAGGAGCCGTTATTGCTGCCGGTCGGGGTCACCATACCCACGGAGCCCGGGCACTCCCTGAGAGACCCTGGGCAACACCACCAGGCTTAGCTCCAAAACCCTGCATCGGCAGCGTGGGGACGAGTGTTTTGGGAAGGTGACCAGGCATCAGGATTTCCTAAGATGTCTGGAGACACCCTGTCCTGGCTCCGTCAGGGTCACAGGAGCCGTTATTGCTGCCGGTCGGGGTCACCATACCCACGGAGCCCGGGCACTCCCTGAGAGACCCTGGGCAACACCACCAGGCTTAGCTCCAAAACCCTGCATCGGCAGCGTGGGGACCTGTGCGCGCTGGTGGCTGTGCAGCCACCGCCACCACTTTTTGCTCCAGCGACCACGTGCCCATGGCCAGAGGTTCCGCTCCTGAGCCTGTTGCCCGCTCGCCGTGACCCAGGGCAGGTCGCAATCTCTGCATATCCACTTAGTCATTTTTAAAACCAGCACAGCAATGCTTAGCCCCAAACCTAGTAGGGAATTACACTCGGAGGCTGATCAGATAAAAACTGTGCCTTCCACTCCAGGAGCAGGGGCTGAAATTACACCCTGTAATTATAAGGTAGTTAACCCATGACTGTGCTTTATATATTTTTTTTTTCCCCTTCAAGCCAATTATTACTAAAATTGTAAACTCAGTATGACTGAGTTGTTTATCACTGCCCTGAGAGGAAATCATCATTTGGCTTCACACTCGTCAGAAGCCAGGTACACTACTTACCTTGTATTTACACTCCCATTAAGATAACATTATTATTAGTACCGCTATTTTTCCTGTGTTAGTGCAATATTGTTGGTATTAATAATACTTAATTCAGGTCCTCAGTTCCTTAGGAGGAATTACAGTGCATGGTTATTATTAAGCTTGCAACTGGGTAATAAGCAGTTTGTCCCAGCAAAATTACGGTCTTTACAGCGAGGTGGCAATAGACCACGGGACCCTTGCCTGCTTGCCGAAGCCGATTGAAAAATATTCCCCTGGGCTCAATGAGCTTTGGATCTGGCTCCCTGTGACTGAAAAGAGCCAGGAGGGAGCACAGGGTCTACAGCCTTGCTATCACCAGGGTCTCAGCAGCCCCTCGTGGGGCTGCTGGTGTCACCTGTCATCATGGCCGACATGCCACGGCAAAGGTAGGTCCTAGCGAGGAGCTGACAACAAGGAGGGGAGACTTTGCTATCGTTAACTCATGGGATGGTGGGTGGGAGAGGGGAAAGCAAAGCGCCATCCCTGGCATCAGAACAGCATATCTGAGAGGCCGCTCTGATGGGTTGATGGACGCGTTCCTGCCACATGCCGTCCCTGTGCATGTTCACGCGAAGCAGCAGACACTGCGGTAGAAAACTAGGGTTTGGCACTGGGAATAAAACAGTTTGTCTTGATCCCTCAAAATATTTCGCATGGGTTATCCTTCGAATCTGCTCTTTGACAGATTATCTTATCTGCAGAAGTGTAAACCTTACTCTGGTCCTGCAGGAGTTCCTGTGGAGTACTTTTCTCCTGGCTGAGTTTAAAAATGACAGCAGATTACTGGGGGTGCTCTAAGTTCCCAAGCAAGGAGACCAGGATGTCTTCAAGTGGGCCACACTGGGAGGTATGGCTGTACATTCAGAAATCTTACCTTATAATTTATTCCTCAGGTGACCTGAGAAATGAAGCCTTCTCTCTCTCTGCCTCGCCCCTCCAATTTTTTTGAACTCCTTAGTCTGCAGAGAAAGGGGTCTGCTGCCAGCTAAATAATCTACATGACAGAAGTTTATGAAAACGTTAATTTTTGCTAATTTATATTTTTTTCAGCCTTTCTAAACATAATGTTTTTCCCCCAAACAACTCCACTTGAAATCTCCTGTAATAAATCAGAGATACCCTTTCCTCTATGCCATCAGACACGAAAACACATTTTTCTCTTCCATGCTGTTAAAACCCTATCTATTTTGCTCTCGGTAGCTATTTGCTTACCTGTGCTTCCTCGTGCAGAAACCAGCTTTGACTTCACAGCCATTTTCACTCCAAAATGCCCAGGCCGAGCGCAGGGTTCTGTGCAGGGTTTATCGATAAAATGCTCCTCTCCCGCCACTGTGCTGACTCCTTGCAAACCCAGCAGTGGGCAGAATGTGATCAAGGAAGATTGCATCGATAGATGCATCTTAACAGAAAGCTTCCACATAATTAACAACATTTGTAGCCTTCAGTTGGAGTGCACTTTAGAGACAGTGTGGGTCTATTGCTTTCTGCTCTTCACGTGAATCCAACTGATCTTAACTGGGCCGACTTTCGGTATTACAAACTTCTTCAATGATAAAAAAGAAAAAAAAAAGTGATTTTTTTTTACATAAGAATTGCATTTTTTTTACATTTGTGTGGAGAAAGAACATACTGTCATGCTGTTATTAGCCAAATTGCCCCATTTCTTTGTTCGTGGAATAGCTTCTGCATGCCTAAACCTCTGGCAGCACAAGAAATAGAGGTCAAATGACTGTCCTCTGGCTCAGGTTGGCAAGCTGCGACTTCCACTTTGGCTGCCACCTTGCAGCCAAAAGGATTTACTCATCTGAGTAGCTGCTCTTTGTGGTGTGGGCGGAGGAGGCACGAGTGACCTGGCCTACTGCAAATGTCACCAACCAGCCTTGTCGCTACGGGAGTTGGAGAGATCCAGCAGCTGGCTCAGCCTCTCTGCTAGCATCCACTGGTTACGTTGAGCTCATTAAGAAAATATTGATAGCGCAGAAGTTTATGCAATATTTGATCCAGCTAGCTTCCTTTGAAGCTGCGCAGCTCTCCAACAGCTTGCTAGAGCAGGAGAGGGGAGCATGCGCATGCATATGAAAGAGAGAGAGGGAAATCAAACGCTCTGAATTAAGAAATCTTGCCAAGAATCTCTGGGTCGGGTTTGGGCTGAGAATGCAAGCATCAGATAAAAATAACAACTCACACGGTAGAGGACAGAGCGCAGGGCTCCTCTCTCGCCCGGGGCCGCGCATGCCCCCTGAGCAGCGCCGTGGCGAGGGGAGCCCAGCAGCCTCCTCCAGCAGAAGGCTGGAGTAAAGAGGGTCTGTGTCTGATGTATGAGCTTTGGCTTGCCATTGTGAGTCACCCCAGAACTAGCTGTAGGCAAAACAAAAATCTTTTGTGATTAATTAGAAAAACTGGACAATTATGAATTGACTGCACACAGCCAGTGTACGGTAATATAAATAGTAATGAAGCTGGCTGGATGCGATGAACACACTGTGTTTATGTGAGATTGCAGAAGAAAGGATCCGATTTAGGTGGTGTCAGTTTAAATAACATAATTTCTGCTCTCTGAGTCTTTGTTCGGTCTTTACCCAGGATTAGATCTGAAACTTTAAAACTGAGTTTTAGTTGTCTTATCTAAATGCCTGGTTGGTCTTTTGATGTCTGCCCGAAACATATGCTTCTCTTCAACGACCATCTAAAATTATTATGTTACGATGAATGAATAAGTCTAGCGGTGCTGTAAGTGGTGCGCAGTTATTGTTGCTCCTTTGTGTTTGTCAGTAGCCCTTGCACAGGGTCTGAC
>NW_009236042.1:0-302 GCF_000690835.1 Fulmarus glacialis | reverse complement strand
CCCCAGGTTCTTGGTAGTTTTCAGAGAGGGAGGGGAAAAAAAAAAAGATCTATAGGCGGCTCTCTGCAGCACAATGGATAATTATATTCACAATGTTCTACATCACTCTTCATTTAGCTGCCACCTAATTAAAAAAATGTATCGGCGATAAGATGACGTCAGTCCTAGAATTTGCCTCCGATTTCGGAGGAGCGGCACGGCTCGCCTGAATGCGGGCTTTTTAGTAACAGAGGGAAATCGGCATGTTTAATTTGGGGCGATCTGCCCGCTTATCCCCTCCGGCCGCCCTTGCTTTCGCCGTG
>NW_009236041.1:414-5110 GCF_000690835.1 Fulmarus glacialis | reverse complement strand
TAGCACGGCATTTATCATGGTAATTATGGTATGCATTTCCACATAAGCACTTGTCCTTGAAGGGCGTTCTTGCTGCTGATACTTGGTGTGTTTGTGCGGGCAGAGACATGACGGATGACTCTGGGAGGGAAGCAGCCCTCCTTGAGACGCCTGGAAAGCCAAAGGCATGCATTACCACGAAGGCGCTCGGCAGTGCCTTCTGTTTCGTTGTTATTTCTGTGTATCTTCATTTTGCATCTGATTTTTGTCTCCGGGAGTGTTTTGTTCTTTCTAATGGTCACTAATGTCAGCAACACAAATCTGATTTTTCAGATTATTGGTGTTTAGATACCCCTTGAGTAAATGCTTCCCATCAGGAGGCTCCCTCAAATCCATCAATAAAAGATTTATTATGAACAGCGGTTGTCTGGGCTGCAGCAGCCTGTCAAGGCCCCTGGAAGGGACCCGTCACACCAGCCACCATCGTCACACGTAACAAAACCACAGGCTGTACCCTGGAGAGAGCAGAGCCTGAGCGGGTGAGAGGGAAATGGTGGGTGCTGGAAAGACCCTGGGAAACACGGAGTGTCAGTGCGGCAATCACGGTTTGCACATCGCATCATCTCGGGCTGTGTCCACTTTTTTTTTCCGTGAGAAAGGAAAACCTGATGGAAGTCAAAGTGTGGCTCAGTTAAATGCAGAAAAGATCTTTGTGTCTGTCAAGCATCTATCTATCATGGACCTGTCTGTCTTTGGAGCTATTGTGCATGTCACTCACAGGCAGAGTATGGAAATAACTGTCTTATTTTGAGGATGAAGGTAATTCTCTACCTGGTTGTACAAGAAACACTTTGGGATCCTTTGGAAATGAAGGAGAGGGAGCAATTCACGAATTTAGCAGAAGGTTTGCAGCGATTCCTTGCTGGGGGTGAGGCATCCAATTTAAACAGTTTCCCTTCCCTTTCCCGAGGTTGCTGGGGCTCGAGGAATGTACTGTAGCGGTGACAAAGTGGGACCTGCGCTTTCTGCAAGACGGGCAGGGAGCACCGCCAGCTGAGCTCAGTCTCTAAAAAGGAGATAACGTGCAGTATCTTCATGGGCCAAAGACCTATTCCCTTTTCACTTACGCCAGTACAAATGAATAGCAGTCACCATGCAGAAAACAGTAACATCAATGTAGAAAAATAAGATCTGGCTGCTGCATGCAGGTTTGCAGAGCTGGGACTGACTGCTAGAAGTGTGGTTTTACCAAGGGGTCAACTCAAAACTAAAAAAGGATTGAATTTTTAAACAAGCTGCGCATGCAACAGCAGCCTGATTTGTGCATGCAGCTGGATATAGAACTGGGAAGCTGAACATGCAGATGTGTAATTGGCTACAGAAGTGAGTGTTTGCATATGTAAATTTGCTGGCTGAGTAACTATTCATTCTCTAAAACTGAGTCTTCATCGGGGCTTTAGGTCAAGATGTTTTGCAATAAAGTATTGATAACTGCTTCCTCTAAACTCTGTTTAAAGATGAACAACAGAAGTTATTGTGGACGACACACCAGCGAACTGGTACAGCTTATGCAAATATCTAACATTGCAAACATAGCCCTGTCACTGAATGCACAAATTAGACATAAAATTAGCAAATTAGGCACTTAGTTTCTACTTACATACATTCAAGCATACCCTATAGTCACTAATCCGGGAAAATCCTCATTGAAGCTGCATCGCTAGCCGTTCACACCCAGCAACGCTCTTCCAAAAAAGCAAAATTAGGAGATTAATGCTCCCCCTCTTCTGTCCCTAAAACTTCTCCCAGCAGCAATGTCAACAGGACATGCAAAATTATTCAGAAAACACTTGCTCCTACAGCAGCTGTACGTTCAGTTATTAATGCTGCATCCCAGGCGCACACCTATGTATGGCCAACAGACCACTGTAGCTTGAAATCAAAATTAATTAAACCTTGTTTACCATTTGGAATTAGTGAGCTAATGAATATCATACCTTTGAGGCATCCATCTTGGTCAAATACATCGTGCCTCACAGCTGTTGTTTTCATCTAGATTAGGTTTGCTCCAGTTTTTATGAAGACGTCTACAAAGTAATAAGCCCTGCACTTATTTGACTCAAAAAAAAATTATAAAATTTTTATTAGCTTCCAAGGAATTGGGTTTTCAACTTTTTGCCTGGCAATAAAAGTTGATTTGTTCTATATCTGCCTGATAGAGTACTTGGGTGCTGGCTATTACTTAAATCTAATGACTCTTCTTAAAAGACATTAAGGTTGTCTCCTGTGAGCAAACACACTGGGTTTGTGAAATTACATACTGATTATTCCGTTATAAATATGGTCACATCTCTGCTATTAAATTTTACCTGCATAAACAATTCGAACACACAGACCTACTGCTATACAGTTATTTATACCCACTTTATTAAGGTTATTTTTTCAGCAATCACACTGCTTTTAAATCTGCCGTGGCTTATTTAGTACCAAGTGACAGAAAATTCAGTATGTCATGTGGAAGCATCGCTTTTACCCCTCTGTCTCTGGCCACCTGGCTTTATTTAATGCTGCGGGTGATGACAGAGAGCAAAAAGCCAGGAGATAGCAGTCTGTCTTCCAGAGATATCTTTCAGGCGCTGCTTTTTCCAGTGCACGTTTTCCTGCCCAGCCTGCGTTCCTGGCCAGGAGGCAAGGCAGCTGCCTTCCTGCCAGCTGGAAGTTTTTCTTCTTTCTTGCTCTGCAGCGATACCCTGACGTTAAGTGCAGCTCAGGGCCCCGATGGCTGTGTCCGCGCCGCGCAGGAGAGCTGTGGGGTCCCCGGGACAGCCCCGGCAGGGCCGTGCATCCCGGGATGCCCACCCGCGGGAGCAGGAGGATGCCTTGGCACGGGCTGCGTGGGCGCTGCCCTCTGCCTTGGGCACGAGCATCCGTCACGGCCCCGGGAGCACGGCACCGGTGCTGGCAGCCCGGGGAAGGCAGGGCAGCCCCGAGCCCACCCGCGGGGAGAGGCACTGACAGCAGCCGCTTCCCTTGAGAAGCCATTAGGTGAAAATCGCAAACTCTCATCCTGACAAAGCACCCCGGCCAGAGTAATGTGGATTAAAGTGGGCTTCCCTTATTGACATATTGCCTGTCAGAGTGAGGATATATATATATTTTAAATGAGCATCCACTTCAAGCAAGTTCAGATGAGTAATACCGCTGTCAGCCGCGCAGAGGGGCAGTGTTTTGTATAGAGATTAGCTCTGAAACAAGTGGTCCCTCTCCAGATAAAAGCCAGACTGAAGTCCTGATTGCAGACTCCGTGTTGCTTAGCACTTGTTGCCACGCTACGAGAGAGCCCAGGAGCCGCGCGGCCGCCATCCCGCCATGGCGTGGTACGCTGGCATTGCATTAAGAAAAGCTGCCTGGATTTGGAGCAAATGGGCTGGTTTGAATACTGCAAAGGTAGCCAAAGCGAGAGGTGCAGATAGAAATTCAGTTTTGGTGCTTCCCAGACCTGGCAGGAGCAGAAGGGGAGGAGCAGGGAGGAGAGAGCTGTGTCAGGGATGTGCTTAACCGTGGATGTGACCTTGCTTTTGCTCATCTTTTCCTTTGAGCTCCCCAATAAATCAGACACTTATCTCTGCTTATTGCTTATTTATGACTTCATTTAACCTGCAGTGCCAGCGGGGGACGGGGGGGCCACAGCCGCCCCTTGCAGTCTCATGTAGCTCAGTGCTGTGCGCACACACGCGCGTGTGCGTGTCTCGGCATCACCATGAAAAATAGCAAGTGCAGTAAATGATAACAGAAAGGCCCTGCTGGGGACCTGCAGGCTCTGGCAGCAAATGTTACTCAGCCATCTGTTCAAACCGGTTGAACTCCTATCCTTTTGTGCATTTTGAGCAGACTTCACACCCTTGCAGACAGCTGGGTGCTTGGAGCATCTACCCTGCAACGTGGATATGGGTCTCGCTCCCAGGGCGCTGCGTCCTCGGCGCGGCTGGGCTGGACGGGGAGGCCCCGGCCCCGAGGGGGCGAGCCCGCCCCCTTTTTTCCGCATCCCGTGGGGTCAGTGGAGAGAGACGAGACGCTGCTGCTGCGTGAGGATGCTGGCGGTGGCTGCGGGTGTTTCTGCAGCACGTGGCCCCACCCGCATCCCGCAGCAGAGCCATGTGCCACCACCCTGCACAGCCCTTGGTACACGGGGCTTTAAGCACCGAGTTTAATACCACTACGCTTCCTGGGATCAGGGAGCCTGGACCCTGGCTAGACTTACCCTTCTGAGGCAGTCAGTTAAATCGGGACACTATATTCCAGGCAGTCCTGTGCCTGACTCTTGTGGGAGACCAGACTAGCTGACTGCACTGGTACTTTCTGGCTTTAAAATCGATGACTTTCTGAGTTCACTTTATGCTGGATGTAAACCTGATAAAGCACTGCGGGATGCAAGGACTTGTGGATAAATGCAGGGTGGAAGCAGATGGAGGCACGCTCTGTGCCGCTGTCTGTGCTGCTGTAGCTCAGGGTGGGAATACACGTGTCCTCGTATTGGTTTTCTGTCCAAAATGTTTCATCTGGAGTTCACAGTGCTGGCTAAAATATGTATCTGGAGGAGTCTTACATGCTTTCTAAAAAGGAGAAAATACAAATTGCCTCTATGCAGCGTTCTGACTCAGCCAGCATAAGAACCAGTCCTCTGTCTCTGAGATGAAAGACTATTTGTAATCATATT
>NW_009236041.1:0-320 GCF_000690835.1 Fulmarus glacialis | reverse complement strand
ATCAGCCCGGCTCACCCCTGCTCCTCCCCGCAGCCTGCCGGGCTCCGCGTCGCCTGCTTCCTCCAGCTACAGGACTAGGATAAACCAGGTCTGAAGCATTATTGTGTATAAAACCGGTAATAAGGCATTTTCTTTCACAAACTCCCTGGAGATCTAGCGTGAGCAGTGGTGTAGAGAAGCAAAATGCGACCAAGGACCCAGACCTGTTGACCCTTGGCTTCCTTCAGGGTGGGAGCAGCGAAGGAGCGAGCGGGCGATGCCCGGCGCAGCAGCGGTGCCGGCCTGTGAGCACCCGCGGGGCTGCTGGTCTGGTGGGGCTG